>NC_041383.1:570174879-570191136 GCF_002162155.2 Triticum dicoccoides | reverse complement strand
GTGCTCCGTATGAGGTGGACCCGTCTGACATGGACCCGTCTCGAACTCCGGTCCACGAGCCTCGGGTCCCAGAGTCTTCCTCCCAGGAGACTCGGGTCCTAGAGGCTTCCTCCCAGGAGACTTGGGTCCCAGAGTCTTCATCCCACATGAATCCGGAGAAGTGCGGCCATGATGATGGTGTCGTGGAGACCTTTTCTGAGGATAGCTACAGCGAGGGCGAGCTGGTTGAGGAGGGCAAGAAGGTCTACCAGCGTGGTGGTACTAAGCTACCATCTGTGTCGGTGACCCGTGACCAGAGGTGGTTGATTCTGCCTAATAGGGAGAAGTGATGATCCACAAGTATATGGGGTCAATTGTAGCCTTTTCAATAAGTAAGAGTGTCGAACCCAACGAGGAGCAGAAGGAAATGACAAGTGGTTTTCAGCAAGGTACTGTCTGCAAGTGCTAAAATTGTAAGTAGCGGAGTAGTTTGATAGCAAGATAATTTGTAACGAGCAAGGTATCCCAATCCTTTTGAGGCAAAGGAAAGGCCAAAACGGTTTCTTATAATAAGCAAAGTGTTCTTGAGGGTACATGGGAATTTCATCTAGTCACTTTCATCATGTTGGCTTAATTCGTGTTCGGTACTTTGATAATTTGATATGTGGGTGAACCGGTGCTTAGGTGTTGTTCTTACTTGAACAAATCTCCTACTTATGATTAACCCTCTCGCAAGCATCCACAACTACGAAAGTATTAAGAATAAATTCTAACCATAGCATTAAATTTTGGATCCAATCGGTCCCTTACGGAATAGCGCATAAACTGGGGTTTAAGCTTCTGTCACTCTCGCAACCCACCATCTAATAACTACTCCACAATGCATTCCCTTAGGCCCAAATATAGTGAAGTGTCATGTAGTCGACGTTCACATGACTCCACTAAGAGAATGGCAACATACGTATCATCAAAATATCGAACACATATCAAGTTTACATGATTACTTGCAACATGATTTCTCCTGTGACCTCAAGAATGAAAGTAACTACTCACAAATGATAAACATGCTCAAGATCAGACGGGTATTAAATAGCATAATCGATCTGAACATATAATCTTCCACCAAATAAACCATATAATAATCAACTACAAGATGTAATCAACACTACTAGTCACCCACAAGCACCAATCTATAGTTTTGATACAAAGATTGAACACAAGAGATGAACTAGGGTTTGAGAGGAGTTGGTGCTGTGAAGATGTTGATGAAGATAGCCCTCCCCAATACGGGAGAGTTGTTGGTGATGATGATGACGATGATTTCCCCCTGCGGGAGGGAAGTTCCCCAAGCGGAATCGCTCCACCGGAGGGCAAAAGTGCTCATGCCCAATTTCCGCCTCGAGATGGCGGCCCTTCGTCCCGAATGTCCTCCTCTGATTTTTTTGGTCAAAATGATTTATATACCAGAAGATGGGCACCGGAGGTGGGCCGAGGAGGGCAACACCCACCAGGGCACGCTTGGGCCTCCTGGCACACCTAGGTGGGTTGTGCCCACCTGGTGGCCCTCCTCTGGTACTTATTTGCTCCAATATTTATTAAATATTCCATTAAAATTCCTCGGGGAGTTTTAGCTCATTTGGATTTGTGCATAATAGGTAGCTTGACGAAGCTTTTTCAGGTCCTGATTTCCAGCTGCCGGACTTATCCCCCTTGGTGCATACCTTGCATATTATGAGGGAAAAGGCATTAGAATTACTCCAAAAAGCATTATTATACAATAAAGCAATATAAATAAAAGTAGAAAAACATGTTGCAAAATGGACGTATCAACTCCCCCAAGCTTAGACCTCGCTTGTCCTCAAGCGAAAACCGAATTCGAAAAACATGTCCACATGCTTAGAGAGAGAGGTGCCGATAAAAACAAAAATACGGACATAGCAGCAGCATATGACTTATTATTAAAGCAACAAACTTTAATATAAAACTTTTATCATAGAACTTTTTATCATAGACTTCTCATGAACAAGTGACAATTCATCACAACATTGAAGTATAAAGCATAAACTCTATTGGAAACCGACAAACTATATTCTTAGTCAACTTTGCAACTACAAGTCATCATCTTTTCAGGAGTGTCATGTATTGGAGCCTTTGGGCAAGTCCACATACTTAACCATTATTTAGTCTTGTATAATTGCTAACACTCATCACGTACACATGAGCAAAACGTTTCAACCGAACACATAGAAAGATAGGGGCTTATAGTTTCGCCTCCCAACGCACTCACCTCAAGGGTGGTGTCAACAATAATAAGTTAATAACTCATGCTACCCATATTCAACTATATATATATGTGCCTAGATCTTTCCTCACCACATGATGCTTGCCAAAGGAGAAAAATAAAAGGAATAGAGAGAAAAACTTTGACTCTTGCATGAAAGTAAATACATGAAAGTAAAAGAAAGGCCCTTCTCAGAGGGAAGCAGGGGTTTCCATGCACTTTTTGTTTGCATGCTCAACCCCTTAGTGCAAGAGAACGTCACGTTATATTGCCCCTTGTGATGGCAACCTTTATTATGCAGTCTGTCGCTTTTATTCTTCACCATCACAAGTTCGTACAACGCTCAATTTTCCCTTACACTAAATGATCTCACATTTTTATAAGCAATTTTTATTGCCCCTTTTGCACCGATGACAACTTGAAGGATCTTACTCAATCCATAGGTAGGTATTGTGGACTCTCAAACAAGATAGGGTTTAAGGGTTTTGGATGCACAAGTAGTATCTCTACTTAGTGCGGAGTTTTTGGCTAGCAAAGATAGGGGCAAGCACCACATGTTGAAGGATCTATGACAGTATAACTATTATGTGAATATGAACAAACATAAATCATTAAGTTGTCTTCCTTGTCCAACGTCAACAATTTTGGCATATAATTTTTTGGTGGGTGATCACAATCATAAATGATTTCCATGATATTATATTTATATGTGAATCTTCTCTTCCCTTGTTAATTCTTTCATGAGTTGCATCATTGACCAATGCTATGTTTGTCAATCTACAATAAAGTTTTCTATTTATACTTTTCCTTGTTTAATGTCATCACTTACCATAAGATTAGCATATGATCTTTTCTTTTTATTTCCTTTCTTTTTATTGCAACAAGAAAGTAAAGAAGGCAAAACTCAAACTAAACTTTATTATATCTCGCACACAATTACAAGGATTGATCACTAAGCAAACTCTCAAAAAGAAAGGATCGGACTAAACTTTTATTCATCTAATAGCAAAAGATAACCATTGATCGAACTAAGAAAGTAAAGGCAAAAGATAGTGGAGATTTATACGATACCGGGGCACCTCCCCCAAGCTTGGTGAAAGACAAGGGGAGTGCCCATACCCAATACTCAGTTTTCTTTTGGTGGTGATGAAGAAGAAGCAATCTTGTCCAATACATCTTTGAGCATATTTCTTAAGTTGTGAATCTCTTGAAGAGGTTGATGGGGCAGCTCAGTGTTCTTCTCTACTTCAGCCATGATATGCTTATTTTTTGGACCCCAAGAGTTTGTCCCTACATCACTTTCTCTTGGACGATATATGTCCCAATTGGACGGTATATGCACATGAGGAGTGTTTCCGAATCCATAATTATGAATCAAATTGTGAAAATTATTTTGATGTAACCTATGTAGAGGCCTCGTTGTAGGGAATCTTCTGGATCTCTTGGGCCCTCTTGATGGTCTAGGAACCTCATGGCTTGGTGGGGGTTAGGATGAGTGGAGATACTAGCCAGGGTCCCTCTCTCAAAAGCCAGAGGGTGAATTCCGAATGAGTCCCCCTCATCTTCCTCCATAGCGATCTCCTCAAATTCCTCTCCTCCAGATTCTACCTGAAGCAACCAAGCTTTGCCTTCTTTAGTGTTGGAGGAGGGAGAAGACATGATGCCTGGCTCAACAGATCTGACAGAAAACAGCAAAAAATAAAAACATGAGATTTCTCCGTGATACGGAGGTTAACAGGTTCGGGAGGTATATATAGATTTTTTATCTTGGGGAGCAAGCAGAATGGACGAAAAACGGAGTCCGGAAAGTACCCGAGGTGGGCACAACCCACCTAGGCATGCCTAGCGCGCCGTGGTGTATCGTGCCCACCAGGGTCACTTTCCTGGAAGTTTCTTATTTTCCTAATTTTCTAAATATTACAAAACTAACAAAAAATGTTTTGCCTGGTGCGCCCTGGTGTATAGTGCCCACCAGGGTCACTTTCCTGGAAGTTTCTTATTTTCCTAATTTTCTAAATATTCCAAAACTAAAAAAAAATATTTCCGGATTTTTCGGAGTCCGTTTACTTACCGTATCACGTACCTCCCTTTTTTTCTTATTCTGGAGGGTTTCGGAAGGTTTCCTTTATGTGTTCTTCCGGTGTCAAAGTTTGGATAACATTGCTTTCAACATTAATGGGCGTACCTGAGTTATAGTGTTTTATTTGTTGCCCATTGACAACCTTCAGGTTACTCCCTTCGGCATTATTTATTTTGATAGCTCCGGATCGATAAACCTCCTCGATGACATAGGGTCCTTCCCATTTGGAGAGGAGTTTTCCTGCAAAGAAACTGAAACAAGAGGTGTACAAAAGAACATATTCTCTGACTTTGAACTCACACTTTTGAATTCTTTTGTCATGCCATCTTTTAACTTTTTCTTTGAATAACTTAGCATTTTCATAAGCTTGGGTTCTCCATTCATCTAGTGAGCTAATATCAAATAACCTCTTTTCCCCAGCAAGTTTGAAATCATAATTGAGTTCTTTTATTGCCCAAAATGCTTTGTGTTCTAACTCAAGAGGTAAATGACAAGCTTTTCCATAAACCTTTTTATACGGAGACATACCCATAGGATTTTTATAAGCCGTTCTATAAGCCCAAAGTGCATCATCTAATTTCTTAGACCAATTCTTCCTGGACCTGTTGACAGTCTTTTGTAAGATTAGTTTTATTTCTCTATTGCTAAGTTCAACTTGACCACTAGACTGAGGATGATAAGGTGACACAATTATATAGTTAACATCATACTTAGCAAGCATTTTATGGAAAGCACCATGAATAAAGTGTGAACCACCATCAGTCACTAAATATCTAGGGACTCCAAACCTTGGAAAAAATAACTTCCTTAAGTATTTTAATAGAGGTATTGTGATCATCACTACTAGTTGGAATAGCTTCTACCCATTTAGTAACATAATCAACATCAACCAAAATATGTGTATACCCATTAGAGGAAGGAAAAGGTCCCATGAAGTCAAATCCCCAAACATCAAATGGTTCAACAGCAAGTGAATAATTCATAAGCATTTCTTGACGCTTACCGATATTACCTATTCTTTGGCATTCATCACATGATGAGACAAACTTACGGGCATCTTTGAAGAGAGTAGGCCAATAAAAACCAGACTGCAATACTTTATGAGCGGTTCTGTCTCCCGCGTGATGTCCTCCATAAGCTTCAGAGTGACATTTCTGTAGGATTTGTTCCTGTTCATGCTCAGGTACACAACGTCTAATAATACCATCTACTCCTTCTTTATAAAGATGTGGGTCATCCCAAAAGTAATGTCTTAAATCATAGAAGAACTTTTTCTTTTGTTGGTATGTGAAGCTAGGTGGTATGTATTTAGCAACAATATAATTAGCATAGTCAGCATACCAAGGTGTACTATGAGAAACATTTATTGCAGCTAGTAGTTCATCATGAAGCTATCATTAATAGGTTGTGGGTCATCAAGAATATTTTCAAGTCTAGAAAAGTTATCAACTACGGGGTTCTCTTCTCCTCTCCTACCAGTGATATGCAAATCAAATTCTTGTGGCGGAAGAACCCACCTAATGAGTCTAGGTTTAGCATCTTTATTTTCCATAAGATATTTTATAGCAGCATGATCGGGGTGAACAATTACTTTAGAATCAACAATGTAAGATCTGAATTTATCACAAGCAAGCACCACTGCTAAGAATTCTTTTTCAATAGTAGCATAGTTTCGTTGATCACTGTCTAGAGTTTTACTAGCATAATGAATAACATTTAGTTTCTTATCAACTCTTGATCCTAGAACAGCACCAACAACATAATCACTAGCATCACACATAATCTCAAAAGTCAAGTTCCAATCAGGTGGTTGAACAACAGGTGTAGTAATTAAGGCTTTCTTTAGTGTTTCAAGGCTTCCACACAATCATCATCAAACACAAAGGGAATATCCTTTTGCAAAAGATTAGTAAGAGGCCTAGAAATTTTAGAAAAGTCTTTGATAAACCTCCTATAGAAACCAACATGACCAAGGAAACTACGAATACCTTTGATATCTTTAGGGCATGTCATTTTCTCAATTGCATCAACCTTGGCTTTGTCCACATCAATGACTTTTTCAGAAATTTTATGGCCTAAAACAATACCTTCGTTAACCATAAAGTGGCACTTCTCCCAATTCAAGATGATATTTGTTTGTTCACATCTCTGCAAGACTCGATCAAGATTGCTTAAACAATCATCAAAAGACTTCCCATAAACAGAAAAGTCATCCATGAAAACCTCAACAATCTTTTCACAAAAATCAGAGAATATAGCAGTCATACATCTTTGAAAGGTAGCAGGTGCATTACATAAACCAAAAGGCATACGTCTATAAGCAAATATTCCAAAAGGACAAGTAAAAGTGGTCTTTTCTTGATCAGATCATAAAACAGGTATTTGTGAGAAGCCGAAATATCCATCAACGAAGAAAAAATGTGTGTGCTTGGATAATCTTTCTAACATTTGATCAATAAAAGGCAGAGGGTAATGGTCTTTTCTAGTAGCTTAATTTATTTTCTATAATCAATTACCATTCTATAGCCCGTGACAATTCTTTGGGGAATAAGCTCATTCTTATCATTAGGAACAACAGTAATACCTCCTTTCTTAGGGACACAATGAACATGACTTACCCATCTACTATCAGCTATAGGATAGACTGAAGGAAATATGCCCTAGAGGCAATAATAAAGTTATTATTTATTTCCTTATTTTATAATAAATGTTTCTTATTCATGCTAGAGTTGTATTAATCGGAAACTTAGTACATGTGTGAATACATAGACAAAACATAAGTGTCCCTAGTATGCCTCTACTTGACTAGCTCGTTTATCAAAGATGGTTATGTTTCCTAACCATAGACATGTGTTGTCATTTGATGACGGGATCACATCATTAGGAGAATAATGTGATGGATGAGACCCATTCGTTAGCTTAGCATTATGATCGTTACAGTTTCATTGCTACTGCTTTCTTCATGACTTATACATGTTCCTCAGACTGTGATATTATGCAACTCCCGAATACCGGAGGAACACTTTGTGTGATATCAAATGTCACAACATAAATGGGTGATTATAAAGATGCTCTACAGGTGTCTCCGAAGGTGTTTGTTGGGTTGGCATAGATCGAGATTAGGATTTTTCACTCAATGTTTCAGAGAGGTATCTCTGGGCCCTCTCGGTAATACTCATCACTATAAGCCTTGCAAGCATTGTGACTAATGAGTTAGTTGCGGGATGAAATATTATGGAATGAGTAAAGAGATTTGCTAGTAACGAGATTGAACTAGGTATGATGATACCGGCGATCGAATCTCGGGCAAGTAACATACCGATGACAAAGGGAACAACTTATGTTGGTATGCGGTTTGACTGATAAAGATATGCGTAGAATATGTAGGAGCCAATATGAGCATCCAGGTTCCGCTATTGGTTATTGACCGGAGATGTGTCTCGGTCATGTCTACATAGTTCTTGAACCCGTAGGGTCCGCACGCTTAACGTTCGATGACGATATGTATTATGAGTTATATGTTTTTGAAGACCGAAGTTTGTTCGGAGTCCCAGATGAGATCACGGACATGATGAGGAGTATTGAAATGGTTGAGACATAAAGATTGATATATTGGACGGCTATATCCGGACACCGGAAGTGTTCAGGAAAAGTTTCGGATAAAACCGGAATGCCGGAGGGTTATCGGAACCCCCGGGGGAACTAATGGGCCTTATTGGGCCTTAGTGGAGAGAGAGAGGAGCGAACAGGGCAGGCCCGCGCACCCTCCCCCTTAGGTCCGAATTGGACTATGGAGGGGGGGGGGGGGGTGGCAGCCCCCTTTCCTTCTCCCTCTCCCTCTCCTTCCTTCCCCCTCTCTCCCTCTTGATGGAATCCTACTAGGACTAGTAGTCCTAGTAGGACTCCCCTTGTGGGGCGCGCCCTAGGAGGGCCAGCCGGCCTCCTCATTGATCCTTTATATATGGGGGTAGGGGGCACCCAAGAACGCACAAGTTTCTCTCCCAACCGTGCGCGGTTCCACCTCCACAGTTACATACCTCAATCATACCATCGTAGAGCTTAGGCGAAGCCCTGCGCCGGTAGCATCATCATCACCGTCGCCTCACCATCGTGCTGATGGAACTCACCCTCGTCCTCAACTGGATCAAGAGTACGAGGTATGTCATCGAGTTGAACGTGTGCTGAACGCGGAGGTGTCGTATGTTTGGTACTTGGTTCAGTTGGATTGCAAAGATTACATCAACTGCGTTATTGAAACGCTTCCGCTTTCGATCTACGAGGGTACATGGACACACTCTCCCCTCTCCTTGCTATGCATCCCCTAGATATATCTTGCGTGATCGTAGGATTTTTTTTGAAATTACCGCGTTCCCCAACAGTGGTATCCGAGCCAGGTCTATGCGTAGATGTTATATGCATGAGTAGAACACAAAGAGTTGTGGGCGATAATAGTCATACTGCTTACCAATAATGTCTTACTTTGATTCAGTGGTATTGTTGGATGAAGTGGCCTAGACCGAAATTACATGACCACGTTCATGAGACTGGTTCTACCGACGTGCTTCGCACACAGATGGCTAGTGGGTGTTTGTTTCTCCAACTTTAGTTGAATCAAGTTTGACTACGCCCGGTCCTTGTTGAAGGTTAAAACAGCACACTTGACGAAAAATCATTGTGGTTTGATGCATAGGTAAGTGCTCAGCCTGTAGCAGCCACGTAAAACTTGCAACAACAAAGTAGAGGGCGTCTAACTTGTTTTTGCAAGGCATGTTGTGATGTGATATGGTCAAGACATGATGAGATATAAATTTTTGTATGAGATGATCATGTTTTGTAACCGTTATCGGCAACTGGCAGGAGCCTTATGGTTGTCGCTTTATTGTATGAAATGCAATCGCCATGTAATTGCTTTACTTTATCACTAAGCAGTAGCGATAGTAGTAGAAGCAATAGTTGGCGAGACGACAACGATGCTACGATGGAGATCAAGGTGTCAAGCCGGTGACGATGAGATCATGATGGTGCTTTGGAGATGGAGATCAAAGGCACAAGATGATGATGGCCATATCATGTCACATATTTTGATTGCATGTGATGTTTAACTTTTATGCATCTTATTTTGCTTAGTACGGCGGTAGCATTATAAGATGACCCCTCACTAAATTTCAAGGTATAAGTGTTCTCCCTGAGTATGCATCGTTGCTACAGTTCATCGTGCCGAGACACCACGTGATGATCGGGTGTGATAAGCTCTACGTTCACATACAATGGGTGCAAGCCAGTTTTGCACACGCAGAATACTCGGGTTAAACTTGACAAGCCTAGCATATGTAGATATCGCCTCGAAACACTGAGACCGAAGGTCGAGCGTGAATCATATAGTAGATATGATCAACATAGTGATGTTCACCATTGAAAACTACTCCATCTCACGTGATGATCGGACATGGTTTAGTTTATATGGATCACGTGATCATTTAGATGACTAGAGGTATGTCTATATAAGTGGGAGTTCTTAATTAATATGATTAATTTGAACTTTAATTTATCATGAACTTAGTCTTGATAGTGTTTGCATATCTATGTTGTAGTTCAATAGCTCGCGTATAGCGTCCCCGTTTTATTTATGATATGTTCCTAGAGAAAACTAAGTTGAAAGATGTTAGTAGCAACGATGCGGACTAGGTACGTGATGTGAGGATTATCCTCATTGCTGCACAAAAGTATTATGTCCTTGATGCACCGCTAGGTGATAGAACTATTGCAGGAGCAGATACAGACGTTATGAATGTTTGACAAGCTCGGTATGATGACTACTTGATAGTTTAGTGCACCATGCTTTACGGCTTAGACCCGGGACTTCAAAATTTTTTGAACGACATGGAGCATATGAGATGTTCTAAGAGTTAAAATTGGTATTTCAGACTCATACCCATGTTAAGAGGTACGAGACCTCTGACAAAGTACTTTGACTACAAGATGGAGGAGAATAGCTCAGCTAGTGAGCATATGCTCAGAATGTTTGGGTACTATAATCGCTTGAATGAAGTGGGAGTTAATCTTCCAGATAAGATAGCGATTGATAGAATTCTCTAGTCACTATCACCAAGTTACTAGAACTTCGTGATGAACTATAATATGCGGGGGATAACGAAAACAATTCCCAAGCTCTTCGCGATGCTAAAATCGGTGAAGGTAGAAATCAAGAAAAGCATCAAGTGTTGATGGTTGACAAGACCATGAGTTTCAAGTAAAAGGGCAAGGGAAGGAAAGGGAACTTCAAGAATAAAGGCAAGCAAGTTGCCACTCCCATGAAGAAGCCCAAAGCTAGACCCAAGCCTGAAAATGAGTGCTTCTACTGCAAAGGAAATGGTCACTGGAAGCGGAACTGCCCCTAGATACTTGGCAGATAAGAAGGATGGCAAAGTGAACAAAGGTATATTTGATATACATGTTATTGATGTGTACTTTACTAGTGTTTATAGCAACCCCTTGGTATTTGATACTAGTTCAATTGCTAAGAGTGGTAACTCGAAACTGGAGTTGCAAAATAAACAGACACTAGTTAAGGGCGAGGTGACAATGTGTGTTGGAAGTGGTTCCAAGGTTGATCACCATCGCACACTCCCTTTACCTTCGGGATTAGTGTTGAATCTAATTAACTGTTATTTGGTGTTTGTGTTGAGCATAAATATAATTTGGTCATGTTTACTGCAATACGATTATTCATTTAAGTCAGAGAATAATTGTTGTTCTGTTTACATGAATAAAACCTTCCATGGTCATACACCCAATGTGAATGGTTTATTGAATCTCAATCGTAATGATGCACATATTAATAATATTGATGCCAAAAGATGCAAAGTTAATAATGATAGTGCAACTTATTTGTGGCACTGTCGTTTAGGTCATATTGGTGTAAAGCGCATGAAGAAATTCCATGATGATGGGGTTTTGCAATCACTTGATGCTTGCGAACCATGCCTCATGGGAAAGATGACTAAAACTCCTTCTCCGGAACAATGGAGCGAGCGAGCAATTGAATTATTGGAAATAATACATACTGATGTATGCGGTCCAATGAGTATTGAGGCTCGTGGCGGGTATCATTATTTTTTGACCTTCATAGATGATTTGAGCAGATATGGGTATATCTACTTAATGAAACATAAGTCTGAAACATTTGAAAAGTTCAAAGAATTTCAGAGTGAAGTAGAAAATCATCGAAACAAGAAAATAGAGTTTCTATGATCTGATCGTGGAGGTGAATATTTGAGTTATGAGTTTGGTCTTCATTTGAAACAATGTGGAATAGTTTCGTAACTCGCGCCACCTAGAAACCCACAGCGTAATGGTGTGTTCGAACATTGTAACCGCACTTTAGTAGATATGGTGCGATCTATGATGTCTCTTACCAATTTACCACTATTGTTTTGGGGTTATGCATTAGAGACAGTTGCATTCACGTTAAATAGGGCACCATCTAAATCCGTTGAGACGACACCATATGAACTGAGGTTTGGCAAGAAACCTAAGCTGTCGTTTCTTGAAGTTTGGGGCTGCAATGCTTATGTGAAAAAGCTTCAACCTGATAAGCTCGAACCCAAATCGGAGAAATGCGTCTTCATTGGATACCCAAAGGAAACTGCTGGGTGCACCTTTTATCACAGATTTGAAGGCAAGATATTCGTTGCTAAGAATGGATCCTTTCTAGAGAAGGAATTTCTCTCGAAAGAAGTGAGTGGGAGGAAAGTAGAACTTGATGAGGTAACTGTACCTTCTCTCGAATTGGAAAGTAGATCATCACTGAAATCAGTTCCAGTGATGCCTACACCAATTAGTGAGGAAGTTAATGATAATGATCATGAAACTTCATATCAAGTTACTACCGAACCATGCGGGTCAACCAGAGTATGATCCGCACTAGAGTGGTACGGTAATCCTATTCTAGAAGTCATTTACTAGACCATGATGAACCTACGAACTATGAGGAAGCGATGATGAGCCCAGATTCCGACAGATGGCTTGAGGCCATGAAATCTGAGATAGAATCCATGTATGAGAACAAAGTGTGGACTTTGGTGGACTTTCCCGATGACCGGCAAAGCCATTGAGAATAAATGGATCTTCAAGAGGAAGACGGACGCTGATAGTAGTGTTACTATCTACAAAGTTCAACTTGTCAAACAGAGTTTTTTGACAAGTTCAAGATGTTGACTATGATGAGATTTTCTCACTCTTATCGATGCTTAAAGTCTGTCTGAATCATGTTAGCAATTGCCACATTTGATGAAATCTGGCAAATGGATGTTAAAACTGCATTCCTTAATGGATTTCTTAAAGAAGAATTGTATATGATACAACAAGAAGGTTTTGTCAATCCTAAAGGTGCTAACAAAGTGTGCAAGCTCCAGCGATCCATCTATGGACTGGTGCAAGCATCTCGAATTTGGAATATACACTTTGATGAATTGATCAAAGCATATAGTTTTATACAAACTTGCGGTGAAGTCTGTATTTACAAGAAAGTGAGTGGGAGTAGTACAACCTTTTTGATAAGTATATGTGAATGACATATTGTTGATCGGAAATGATGTAGAATTTTCTAGAAAGAATAAAGGAGTATTTGAAAGGAGTTTTTCGAAGAAAGACCTCGGCGAAGCTGCTTACATATTGGGCATCAAGATCTATAGAGATAGATCAAGACGCTTGATAAGATTTTTCAATGAGTACATACCTTGACAAGATTTTTGAAGTAGTTCAAAAATGGAACAATCAAAGAAGGAGTTCTTGCCTGTATTGCAAGGTGTAAAGTTGAGTAAGACTCAAAACACGACCATGGCAGAAAATAGAAAGAGAATGAAAGTCATTCACTATGCCTCAGCCATAGGTTCTGCAAAGTATGCTATGCTGTGTATCAAACCTATTGTGTACCTTGCCATGAGTTTGACAAGGGGGTACGATATTGATCCAGGAGTGGATCACTTGATAGCGGTCAAAATTATCCTTAGAAGACTAAGGAGATATTTCTCGGTTATGGAGGTAATAAAGAGTTCGTTGTAAAGAGTTATGCCGATGCAAGCTTTTACACCGATCCGGATGACTCTGAGTCTCAATATGGATACATATTGAAAGTGGGAGCAATTAGCTAGAGTAGCTCCATGCAGAGCATTGTAGACATAGAAAATTTGCAAAGTACATACGGCTCTGAATGTGACAGACCCATTGACTAAGCTTCTCTCACAAGCAAAACATGATCACACCTTAGTACTCTTTGTGTGTTAATTACATAGCGATGTGAACTAGATTGTAGACTCTAGTAAAACCTTTTGGGTATTAGTCACATGGCAATGTGAACTATCACATGGTGATGTGAACTATTGGTGTTAAATCACACGGTGATGTGATCTAGATTATTGACTCTAGTGCAAGTGGGAGAATGAAGGAAATATGCCCTAGAGGCAATAATAAAGTTATTATTTATTTCCTCATTTCATGATAAATTTTTATTATTCATGCTAGAATTGTATTAACCGGAAACTTAGTACATGTGTGAATACCTAGACAAAACATAAGTGTCCCTAGTATGCCTCTACTTGACTAGCTCATTTATCAAAGATGGTTATGTTTCCTAACCATAGACATGTGTTGTCATTTTATGAACGGGATCACATCATTAGGGTAATGATGTGATGGACGAGACCCATTCGTTAGCTTAACATTATGATCGTTACAGTTTCATTGCTACTGCTTTCTTCATGACTTATACATGTTCCTTAGACTATGAGATTATGCAACTCCCGAATACCGGATGAATACTTTGTGTGCTACCAAACGTCACAACGTAAATGGGTGATTCTAAAGATGCTCTATAGGTGTCTCCGAAGGTGTTTGTTGGGTTGGCATAGATGGAGATTAGGATTTGACACTCCGTGTTTCAGAGAGGTATCTCTGGGCCCTCTCGGTAATACTCATCACTATAAGCCTTACAAGCATTATGACAAATGAATTAGTTGCAAGATGAAGTATTGCGAAACGAGTAAAGAGACTTGCTAGTAATGAGATTGAACTAGGTATGATGATACCGATGATCGAATCTCGCGCAAGTAACATACCGATGACAAAGGGAACAACGTATGTTGTTATGCGGTTTGACCGATAAAGAACTTCATAGAATATGTAGGAGCCAATATGAGCATCCAGGTTCTGCTGTTGGTTATTGACCGGAGATGTGCCTCGGTCATGTCTACATAGTTCTCGAACCCGTGGTCCACATGCTTAACATTCGATGACGATATGTATTATGAGTTATATGTTTTTGATGACCAAAGTTTGTTCGGAGTCCCGGATGAGATCACGGATATGACGAGGAGTCTCGAAATCGTCGAGACATAAAGATTTATATATTGGACGGCTATATTCGGACACCAGAAGTGTTCCGGAAAAGTTTTGGATAAAACCGGAGTGCCAGAGTTTTACCGGAACCCCCGTGGGAACTAATGCGCCTTATTGGGCCTTAGTGGGGGAGAGAGAGAGGAGCGGCCAGGGCAGGCCGCGCGCTTCCTCCCCCTTAGGTCTGAATTGGACTAGGGAAGGGGGCGGCTGAGGGAGTCCTAGATTAAGGGGTCCTCGGACAGCTGGACTATATACATATGCTGGACTATTGGGCTATGAAGATACAAGATAGAAGACTTATTCCCGTGTCCGGATGGGACTCTCCTATGCGTGGAAGGCAAGCTTGGCGATTCATATATGTAGATTCCTTTCTCTGTAACCGACTTTGTGTAACCCTAGCCTCCTCCGGTGTCTATATAAACCGGAGGGTTTAGTCCATAGGACAAGAACAAACATAACCATAGGCTAGCTTCTAGGGTTTAACCATCACGATCTCATGGTAGATCAACTCTTGTAATACTCATATTCATCAAGATCAATCAAGCATGAAGTAGGGTATAACCTCCATAGAGAGGGCCCGAACCTGGGTAAACATTTGTCCCCCGCCTCCTGTTACCATCTGCCTTAGACGCACAGTTCGGGACCACCTACCAGAGATCCGCTGGTTTTGACACCGACATTGGTGCTTTCATTGAGAGTTCCACTGTGTCATCACCAGAAGGCTTGATGGCTCCATCAATCATCTACAACAACGCAGTCCAGGGGGAGATCCTCCTCCCTGGACAGATCTTCATATTCGGCAGCTTCGCACTGCGGGCCAACTCGCTTGGCCATCTAAAGCAGATCGATAGCTACGCCCCTGGCCATCAGGTTAGATTTGGAAGCCTTAATTCTATGCTCGATATCCGTGTAGACTTGATCTTCGACAGATTCGAGCCCATGACGGCTGTCCCTTGCCACCATGATGAACATGACTTAAATCTGTCATCTGACCGCGCTCAAGAGATAGCGCCTGTAACCGCTCTGGCCCTAGATCTGGAGCAGACCGCGTCGTTTGAAGACGGGAAGCTTAACCCCGCCATGGAAGCCGCGGACTCAGCGGCGCTCGAGCCGCACACAGACCCAACATCGAGCTGGGCTTGTGTCACCGGAACCTTGGGCTCGTCTCCGACCATAGGTTCCAGACTGCATGCATCCGCGTCCATCGAACCCGACTGGGCGCCGATCTTGGAGTTCAGCTCCACGAACATCTTCCAGCACTCACCTCTAGGTGATATGTTAAACTCATTGAAATCCCTCTCCTTGTCAGGAGACTCTTGGCCGAACTATATCTTGGTCGAGTGGGAAGCGGACGACGAAGAACTTCGTTTCCCGCCCACCACCCACTTGATAGCCACTGTTGATGACTTAACCAACATGCTTGATTTTGACTCCGAAGACATCAACGGTATGGACGACGATGCCAGAGAGGAACATGAACCACGGCCTACAGGGCTTTGGACAACCACATCCTCGTACGATA
>NC_041383.1:570091795-570174553 GCF_002162155.2 Triticum dicoccoides | reverse complement strand
ACACCTAAAGAGAAGGACGCCGACGATGATAATGGTATGCCTGTCTATGAACCTCCCAAGGATCGGCGTCATAAGCACCGACCTCGATTCGGCAAAAGGAAAAACAACAACATTGTCACGAACGACGATGATAACCCGGACCAAGCCGAGGACCCCGCAGACCCAGCATTGGAGCAGAACGTGCGAGAGGACGGCGAACACAGTCTGGGGATGTTGTCTGACCATAGCGATGCCGAGGATAGCAACTATCAACATGTCTCCGAAGAGGAGATCAGCTTGGGCGAAGACGAATTCATCGTCCCGTAAGAACCATTAGAACGAGAATGCCTCCATCAAAGGATTATCGCCACTGCAAGGAGCTTGAAGAAGCAGAAGCAGCGGCTTAAAGCCGCACAGGATATGCTCAATGACAGATGGACTGAAGTGCTAGACGCTGAGGAAAAATATGGCGGTAATTGCCAAACAAAGAGCTATCCTAAACGTAAGCTGCTGGCCGAATTCGATGACGAGGCTGTTGCGCCTATACCGCTGGAAAAAAATACGGCCGACAAGCCAGACCGACCACCTCGTGGTCGAGATAGAGCAGCTGGCAATGCCGCACACAAGCCCGCACCCCCTCCCCGTAAAGGAAGGGAGGTTGCGGCTCAGGACCAGAAACACGATCTACGTGAGGACCTCGACAAAAAGGATGGCAAAACCAGGTCCATCTATGTATTCAGGGAACATGCTCCTACACGGGACAATGATTATCAAACCAAATATGCCAGTCATTTACCAGTTCGGAACCAATACCGAACATTACAACCATCGGACCCACGCCACAACATAGCCAAATACAGGGGTGCCGCACACCCCCTGTGTTTCACCGACGAGGTGCTGGAACACGATTTTCCAGAAGGGTTTAAACCCGTAAACATCGAGGCATATGACGGAACGACGGACCAGCGGTTTGGATAGAAGACTTCATTCTTCACATCCACATGGCTCGCGGAGATGATCTCCACGCCATCAAATACTTACCCCTCAAGCTAAAAGGACCAGCTCGGCACTGGCTGAAAAGCCTCCCCGAAAACTCCATCGGAAGCTGGGAAAACTTGAGGATGTTTTTTGGGCCAATTTCCAGGGACCTATGTCCGGCCCCCGGATGCAGACGACTTAAGTCACATAATCCAACAACCCGGAGAATCAGCCCGTAAGCTTTGGAACCGGTTTCTCACTAAGAACCAAATCGTTGACTGTCCGCACGCCAAAGCCCTAGCGGCCTTCAAACATAGTGTCCGGGACGAATGGCTAGCCAGACACCTCGGCCAGGAAAAGCCAAGGACAATGGCAGCCCCAACTATACTCATGACCCGTTTTTGCGCGGGTGAGGACAGCTGGTTAGCCCGTAGCAGCACTACCTTTAAAGGAGTTATACCGGGCGTAGAAGCCCGCTGCACGGGCTCCTTAACATTGGAAGTCGTATTCGGCTCTCCGGTTAACTTTCGAAGCGAAGAGTTAATCTTCGACATAGCTCCATTCCGAAGTGGCTATCATGCACTACTCGGAAGAACGGCCTTCGCCCGTTTTAATGCAGTCTCGCATTACGCTTATCTAAAACTCAAAATGCTTGGACCACATGGCATGATCGCAGTCAGTGGAAACACAGAGCACTCTCTTTGTACAGAAGAATGCACGGCGGCTCTAGCAGTCGAAGCACAAAATGGCCTAGTCAAGTCAAGCAGCTTATCAGTCATTAAGACCGCAGACACAGCTAAACATGTCTGGTGCACACCTTAGTGCGGCAGCTCAGATAAACCCGAGCTCAATTAGCAACTACGCCCCATCGACCGCCCCATAAGGAGATAGCACACATGACACATATACATAAATATACACTCAAAATTCCTTGGGTGGCGCCGGGGGCACACTACACACAAAAAGTCCATAGTTTGGCTCGACCCTATTCGGACTCCAGAAGTTATATTTCACGGTTCAATAAAATGAACCAGCTCACCAGCTTCTTTTACCTAGTTTTCCCCCTTTTTTACAGATGACCATCACACTATACCCTTCAAGGACACTTCACAACGGAGAAAAAGGCGCAGACGTGCAGCAGGGCCTCGCATTAAGGTTTCTTTTTTAGATTAAGACCATGTGTAAACCTTCTTTTATCTCTTTTTGTTTTATACTTTCCCGGCATGTAAAATGTCCAAGAAAGATATTGGCATTACCTGTAAATATACGGCTCACCATACTAAAGTGGATGTTATAGAAGCAGCTTGATTCATACTGTTTGGAGTTTTATTCTCTCACCACCTGCGTTCTTTTCCACGTCAGATTTCCGCATGTGCCTTGATAATAGGGTCCATTACAAGGGGCTGTATTCAGCCCGGTATATGTTGAAAAGTCTGAACACCTTAGGGAGTGTTGGGCGTCGCGAGTTTGGCCTTATATGCATCAGCTCTGAATCATGTCTTTGGTCAATAGTTGGGTTGCCCAGCTCCTGTGCCTGCTACCTTACGTTCCGCTCTATCGGCTAAGGTAGTAAAGGGAGAACTACTGCGGTTGTGTCCTGGTTCATCTGGATGAGCACCTCAGTAGAGAAAGCCGAAAAATGTCTGTCATGATAAGGCGAGAGCTGGTCAACCACTTGATTAATCAGCAGAATCTTCGCGATTCCTCCGCATTAACGAAGGACCGACTTTTCGGTCACGTATGTAAATGCACCGTATTCGGATAACCGCGGACATATCAGGGGCTATATCATAAACCCATCATCAAACTCCTATGGCTAAGTTAAAGTGTTAAAGCCCTATAGTCCGTTTGCCTGGTTCGCCGCACTAACACCTCCTTAACGGACCAAGACATTGGGTTAAGTGTGATCAAGTGCTTTTCCGAACACCCCCGTGTTATACGCGAGGGGGCTGAAGCCGACGATTGGCAAACTTTCAGATTATATATATATATTAGGAGGCACCAAAACATTTCGGGCAGAAGTATAAAAATATAGCCTTCAAACATATCATAATATTGTTTTTACAATTTCAGTACACTTCACTCGAAAATAATATCTTTCGAGCACTAACCATCTATCAAGCGAGCACCTTGTAGGACATTTTCAAAGTAATGGTCTGGTATGTTAGGATCCTTGCCTTCGGGTGGACTCTGCGCTGCAATATCAATGGCCTTCATCCGTGCACCTTCTATGCATGTTGACCGCATAACAGCGTTGATATGCGGCACTGCATTAACAAGTTACCGCACCAAACTGAAATAACTATTCGGAATTGGCTCACTCGGCCACAGCCGGGCTATGACGTCCTTCATGGCAGTTCCAGACATTTTGTGGAGCTCGGCCCACTGTGCCATCTATTCGTTCAATAGTGGACGCTTCGGCGTGTCAAATTGCAACTAGAATAGATTTTCTGTCGCATGTCCTTCTTGCGTGTGGAAAAACTGATTCGCATCGACAGGACTCTTCGGCAGGTCCAAAAAGGCGTTTGGGGAACTCCATAGTTGATTAAGCGGGGCATACTTCGGATCGCCAAACTTAGTTTGCAATAAAAAGGGATTACCAGCCGCGATCTCCCCAGCCTATCGGATCTCCTCCCACGCTGCTCTAGACTCAGACCGAGCTTCCTTTGCCTCTTGTAAGGCCTTGTCAAGATCAGCCGCTTTGGGTTTGTTATCTTTCTCAAGAAGTTGGCATCGGCTAGTGGCATCCTTCAGCTCAAGTGCCATAGTGGATATTCTCTCCTTGCACTGACGCCGAGCAGTTTGCTCGGCCTTTAATTCAGCGGCTACCTTTTCAGCAGCCGCATTACTCATCCTGGCTTGCTCCTTGGCCCGGGAAAGTTCAGCTTGAAGGGTCTCAACCACGGAGGCACTATCTGCAGTTATGCATATACGAATTCTCAGTATCACACTCATTTCATAATACTTGCATGTACTGAGTGCCCCAAAGACATACCTTGTGCCTCGTCAAGTCGCCTGTTAATAAGCGTGATGTTATCATCTGCTACATCAACTTTTTGCTTCAGATATGCTACCTCTGTAGCTTGGGCAATTGCCACGGATGTAACAACCTGTGTTTCAATTAGTCAGATCATTTCCTGGGCATACATTTTTGATCCTTTGATTGCCTCCCTTGGTATGTCAACCAGAGTCTCAGGGGCTACTATATATACACAGGTGCAATTTGCATTTATAACATAAATGAAATTACACTACGTACCTCGAAACCTATTAGTAGGCTCATAAAGGCTTCATTCAATCCGCTTTTCGCGGACTGAACTCTTTCAACCACCGTACCCATCAAGGTACGATGTTCCTCTAAGACGACCGCATGTTGCAATATGTCCATCAATGTATCCGGCGCCTCCGTCTCGGACATTGGATAGTCCGGGACTTTTTTGTTGGTTCCTGTAGGGGCCGCACACCCCAGACCCTGGGCGGCCAAAGTGTTACCTTCGGGCCCGATCTTCGCTACCCTTCACGCCACCCATTCATCGGGAAAGATCCTCTAGGACGACACCTCGGCGTCGTCTGCCTTATCAGGCAGAGAGATCTGTGGAGGCGTCTCGCTCTCCATCATCTCCGGAAGAAGATCCCCCGAGGAGGAAGACTGCTGAGGAGGACTGCGTACCGGATTGCAAACATATATTGCAAATGTTAATCCTACAACCAAGAAAGAACGGGATATGTTTAGAACATCCTGGTTCACTTACGATTCGGCTGAAGGCCTATCTCTACGGAGTGATTGCGTGTCAACGTCACCCCCTGACTGGGATTTCTTCCCCCGCTTAGAAGCTTCTCTCTTCAAGTCTTCGGAGGTGGCCCACTTCTTCCCATGAGGAGAAGGGATGTCAGTTTGCCCTTCCCTTCCGCCTTTGAAAGTCGAAGTTTTGATCTCCCCGAAAAATCGCCTGGTGTGCCTCCAGAGGGGAGGCCACCTTGGGCCTCTCCGCTCCCCTCCTTATCTTTCCCCGCTGGCACTTGATATGGTGCCGAAGCCAGCATCCTTGTTAACATCGGATCGATAGAATCTTTGGGGAGAGGAGCCGAACACCTAATCCTCTCCGCCTTCTTTAACCAGCCCTGGTCGAGAAGAGTTTTATCAGTACCTTGTTATAAGAAATTTAACGAAACTGTGTTCGGAAGTTAAGTGCTTACCAGGGAATCTGGATGATTGCAGTCAAGACCAATGTCTTCTGTAGTATCCGGCCACTATTTTCATGCGCTGAAGAACAATTTCCACATCTCTCTGAGCATTGTACCAGAGAAGTGTTGAAAAGTCCGTGGACCTTCTGGATTGAACTCCCACATGCGGGGAGGGCGTCGCTGACAGGGTAGGATCCGGCGGACTAGAATTACTTGGATTACATTGATAAGACCGGTGTCCTTCTCAATGAGGCTCCGAATGCAACTTTGTAGCATCCGTACTTCATCAATAGATCCCCAATCCAGCCCCATGTTGATCCACGATGCTAGCTTTGGCGGAGGGCCAGATCCAAACGCAGGCGTAGCTGCCCACTTCTTACCGCGGGGTTTAGTGATGTAAAACCACTCCCGTTGCCATAAGTCAGAAGATTCTGCGAAGGATCCCTTTGGCCAAGGAGAATTGATAAGCTTGTTTATCGAAGCACCTCCGCACTTCGCTTGATACTGAGGGAGTCCTAGATTAAGGGGTCCTCGAACAGCCGGACTATATACATATGTCGGACTGTTGGGCTATGAAGATACAAGATAGAAGACATCCTCCCGTGTCCGGATGGGACTCTCCTTTGCATGGAAGGCGGGCTTGGCGATTCAGATATGTAGATTCCTTTGTCTATCACCGACTTTGTGTAACCCTAGCCCCCTCCGGTGTCTATATAAACTGAAGGGTCTAGTCCGTAGGACAAGAACAATCATAATCATAGGCTAGCTTCTAGGGTTTAGCCATCACGATCTCGTGGTAGATCAACTCTTGTAATACTCATATTCATCAAGATCAGTCAAGCAGGAAGTAGGGTATTACCTCCATAGAGAGGGCTCGAACCTGGGTAAACATTGTGTCCCCCGCCTCCTGTTACCATCCGCCTTAGAAGCACAGTTCGGGACCCCCTACCCAAGATCCGCCGGTTTTGACACCGACAGCGGCACCCCCCCTTTCCTTCTCCCTCTCCCTCTCCTTCCTTCCACCTCTCTCCCTCTTGATGGAATCCTACTAGGACTAGTAGTCCTAGTAGGACTCTCCTTGTGGGGCGCACCCTAGGAGGGCCGGCCGGCCTCCCCCTTGCTCCTTTATATACGGGGGCAGGGGGGGCACCCTAGAACGCACAAGTTTCTCTCCCAACTATGTGCGGTGCCCCCCTCCACAGTTACACACCTCGATCATACTATCGTAGAGCTTAGGCGAAGCCCTGCGCCAGTAGCATCATCATCACCGTCGCCACGCCGTCATGCTGAGGAACTCACCCTCGTCCTCAACTGTATCAAGAGTATGAGGGACGTCATCAATCTGAACATGTGCTGAATGCGGAGGTGCCGTACGTTCGATACTTGGATCGGTTGGATCACGAAGACGCTCGACTACATCAACCGTGTTATTGAAACGCTTCCGCTTTTGGTATGTGAGGGTACGTGGATACACTCTCCCCTCTCGTTGCTATGCATCACCTAGATAGATCTTGCGTGATCGTAGGATTTTTTTTTTGAAATTACCGCATTCCCCAACAGATAGATTACACCTGCTTCTAGAAGTTTCAATATTTCCATTCTTACCACTTCTTTCATTTTTGGATTTAACCGAAGTTGGTGATCAACAACGGGTTTAGCATGAGGTTCCATATTAATCTGGTGCTGACATAAAGTGGGACTAATGCCCTTAAGATCATCAACAATATATCCAATAGCAGCCATGTGCTTCCTTAGAACTTTCAATAATCTTTCTTCTTCATGTTCTGAAAGGTTAGCACTAATAATAATAGGATATATCTTCTTTTCATCAAGATAAGCATATTTCAGAGTGTTTGGCAATTGTTTTAAATCAAACACAGGATCACCTTTAGGTGGAGGAGGGCCTCCTAGAGTTTCAATAGGCAAATTGTGTTTAAGGAGAGGTTGTTGTTCGAAAAAGATTTTATCTATTTCATTTCTTTCACGCATATGCAAATCATTTTCATGGTCTAGCAAATATTGTTCCAAAGGATTAGTAGGAGGTACAACAATAGAATCAAGACCAATAATTTCATCCTTACTAGGCAAATCTTTCTTATGAGGTTGTTTACTAAACTTGGAAAAAATAAATTCATGAGATTCATCACCAAAGCTAACATTGACAGTTTGTTTCTCACAATCTATTTTAGCATTGACGGTGTTCAAGAAAGGTCTACCAAAAATAATGGGACAAAAATCATCTTGTGGGGAGATAAGAACAAGAAAATCATTAGGGTATTTTATTTTCCCACACAAGACTTCAACATCTCTAAGAATCCCAATTGGTGATATAGTATCTCTATTAGCAAGTTTAATAGTGACACCTATGCCTTCTATTTCAGCAGGCGCTATTTCATCTTTAATTTCTTGATATAAGGAGAAAGGAATAGCACTCACACTAGCACCTAGGTCACATAACCCATGATAACAGTGATCTCCTATCTTAACTGAGACAACAGGCATGCCAACAGCTGGTCTATGTTTATCTTTTCCTTTAGGTTTGGCAATTCTAGAAGCTTCACCACAGAAGTAAATAACATGCCCATGAATATTATCAACTAAGATATCTTTAACAATAGAAACACTAGGTTCAACTTTGATTTGTTCAGATGGTTTGGGTGTTCTAACATAAATTTTGTTAACCACAGTTGAAGCTTTAGCATGTTCCTTCATCCTAACAGGAAAAGGTGGCTTTTCAATATAAGCAGTGGGAATAACTGGATCAACATTGTAAATGATAGTTTCTTCTTTAGCTTTTACCGGTTCTTTAATTTCTTATTTAATTGGTGTGTGATATTTAAACCACTTCTCCTTAGGGAGATCAACATGAGTAGCAAAAGATTCACAGAAGGAAGCTACTATCTCAGAGTCAACTCCATATTTAGTGCTAAACTTTTGAAAAGCATCGGTATTCATAAAGGATTTAACAAAATCAAACTTAGGTTCAATACCTGACTCTTTACCTTCGTCGAGTTCCCAATCTTCAGAGTTGCGTTTAATTCTTTCTAAAAGATCCCACCGGAATTCAATAGTCTTCTTCATAAAAGAACCAGTACAAGAAGTATCGAGTATGGATTGATCATTACGAGAAAGCCGAGCATAAAAATTCTGAATAATAATTTCTCTTGAGAGCTCATGATTGGGGCATGAATATAACATTGACTTAAGCCTGCCCTAATCTAGAGAGATACTTTCTCCTTCACGAGGCCAAAAATTATATATATAATTCCGATCATGATGAACTAGATGCATATGATAAAATTTCTAATGAAATTCCAATTTCAAACGGTTCCAGTTCCAAGATCCAATATCATCGCATAGCCTGTACCATGTCAATGCTTTTACCTTCAAAGATAAAGTGAAAACCTTCTTCTTAGCTTCATCTCCGGGCAAACCTGCAAGCTTAAATAATCCACAAATTTCATCCACATATATCAAGTGCATATCAGGATGTTCGGTTCCATCTCCTGCATAAGGATTAGCTAGAAGTTGTTCTAACATACCCGAAGGAATTTCATATTCAATATTTTCAGTAGGCATAGTAGGTTGAGGGGAAATAATTGTGGTTCCGGACGACCTGAAGATACCCCGAACAAAACCCTCAAAGGATTGTTTTCCATAGTAGAAAGTGATAATAAATTTCAGCACGTAGTAATAATGTTTCCTTACCAATTTCCACTTACCAAAAGCACTTCACTCCTCGGCAACAGCGCCAGAAAATAGCCTTGATGACCCACGAGTATATGGGTCAATTGTAGCCTTTTCGATAAGTAAGAGTGTCGAACCCAACGTGGAGCAGAAGGAAATGACAAGTGGTTTCAACCAAGGTATTGTCTGCAAGTGCTAAAATTGTAAGTAGCGGAGTAGTTTGATAGCAAGATAATTTGTAACGAGAAAGTAATGAAAGTAGTAGCAAAAGTGAAGCAAGGTAGCCCAATACTTTTGACGAAAAGGATAGGCCAAAATGGTTTCTTATGATAAGCAAAGTGTTCTTGAGGGTACACGGGAATTTCATCTAGTCACTTTCATCATGTTGGCTTAATTCGTGTTCGGTACTTTGATAATTTGATATGTGGATGGACCGGTGCTTAGGTGTTGTTCTTACTTGAACAAACCTCCTACTTATGATTAACCCTCTCGCAAGCATCCGCAACTACAAGAAAAGTATTAAGAATAAATTCTAACCATAGCATTAAACTTTTGGATCCAATCGGTCCCTTACGGAATAGCGCATAAACTAGGGTTTAAGTTTCTGTCACTCTCGCAACCCACCATCTAATAACTACTCCATAATGCATTCACTTAGGCCCAAATATGGTGAAGTGCATGTAGTCGACGTTCACATGACACCACTAAGAGAATGCATACATATCATCAAAATATCGAACACATATCAAGTTTACATGATTAGTTGCAACATGATTTCTCCCGTGACCTCAAGAACGAAAGTAACTACTCACAAATGATAAACATGATCAAGATCATAGGGGTATTAAATAGCATAATGGATCTGAACATATAATCTTCCACCAAATAAACCATATAGTAATCAACTACAAGATGTAATGAACACTACTAGTCACCCACAAGCACCAATCTATAGTTTTGATACAAAGATTGAACACAAGAGATGAACTAGGGTCTGAGAGGAGTTGATGCTGTGAAGATGTTGATGAAGATAGCCCTCCCCAAGATGGGAGAGTTGTTGGTGATGATGATGACGATGATTTCCCCCTCCGGGAGGGAAGTTCCCCGGCGGAATCGCTCCATCGGAGGGCAAAAGTGCTCCTGTCCAAGTTCTGCCTCGAGGCGGCGGAGCTTTGTCACGAATGTCCTCCTCTGATTTTTTTAGGTCAAAATGTCTTATATACCAGAAGATGGGCACCGAGGTGGGCCGTGGAGGGCAACACCCACCAGGGCGCGCTTGGGCCTCCTGGGGCACCCAGGTGGGTTGTGCCCACCTGGTGGCCCTCCTCTGGTACTTATTTGCTCCAATATTTATTAAATATTCCATTAAAATTCCTCGGGGAGTTTCAGCTCATTTGGAGTTGTGCAGAATAGGTAGCTTGACGTAGCTTTTTCAGGTCCAGATTTCCAGATGCCGGAATTCTCCCCCTTGGTGCATACCTTGCATATTATGAGGGAAAAGTCATTAGAATTACTACAAAAGGCATTATTATACAACAAAACAATATAAATAACAGTAGGAAAACATTATGCAAAATGGACGTATCAAGAAGTAATTGCATTTACTCTTTTTTAACCTTTTGCCTTCATGTTTCTTCAAATTAATATCTAATGTATTGGCCTTGTCATACTGCAGGGGTTGGATACACGCAGATGGTGTCCGCAGGCCCAACCAGCACCTTGTTACTCTTTAGTTGCACTACTTCCTGGGGTGGGTCACATTGCCTGGTGAGGGTGAGCTTCCACAGCTAGCACTGACCTGGGAGCTGTACGAGGCTGCCCCAGCCCCACCGGGGGAGATGGTCGACGGTGTCGTGTGCGAGATGGTGGCCGGCATTGTGAGATGTCGGCTTTGGGTAATTTCTCCTTTACAGAATTAAAAATCAACAGTACCTAGTGATTTTACTAATGATTAGTGTTGTTTTGCTTGATTGTAGACCTTCTACATGTGTCTTGAGGAACATGAGGCGGATGCAGCTATGGTTCTCGAAGCCGAGTGCAAGCGCATACTTCAGAACTTACAGAATGAGGCTCGGGTGCAGGCTATTCGAGACTACTATGCCTCGACTAACATCAGGAGGTAGAAGAAGAAGTGTCGTGTCAAGTATTTGAGTAAGGACAAGTACATGAAGGTAATTACCTTTTCTTAAGGCCTTATACTTAGTTTCCTTGATTTGATTCATAGGCGTAGCGCTGAAATTTCTCTTTGTCTAACTTAGGTGCCCCCGAGATGGTGTGCGGATAAGATGGACTGTTGGGAGAGGTTGGTGGATGAGTGGTGCTCTCCCCAATGGCTAGCCGTCCACAACAAGGCCAGGGACAAGCGTGCCCAGATGCAAGGTGTGCCGCACCATCAAGGGAGCTCCAACCTGTTTGAGTACAGGGATCTCTGGGTATGTGGTTCGAGCCCTTAACAATTCATGCAATTTAATTTTTCATGCTAGCTTCAGCCCTTTAATTACTAATTTACCATGTTCCTCTCTTTCAGGCGCGACACAACAAGAAGGAGGTGTCACCGCTGTACGACCTCTATGCCATGGCCCATAGTTCCCCATTCAAGAAGGCCAAGGCATTCTCGGAGGATGACCTCGATCATCCAGAGAGCTTTACCAACATCTCCTCCCACGACAAGCTCGTGAGGTACAGAGACTGGGGGAAGAAGATGAAAGGTGAGGACTTCAACCCGAGCCAGAGTCCTTTTGATCCTGAGCTCGTGATGCTATCTGGTGATGGGAGGAGACATGGCTCGGTAGCCATTGGGGATGGAATGATATGTTGTCCTAGAAGTCTCCCGGAGATCAAGAAGCGTCAGACGAGGTCTCTTCCTGAGATGAAGCCTCGACCACGGCCAATGGAGCTTGCCATCGAGGCTAGGCCCAGGAGCTTCTGGCGAAGGCAACCAGGCATGCGGCGCAGAGGGAGAGGGAGTTGGAGGAGAGGACGGCTAATATGTTGGAGGTGGAGAGGAACCAGAAAACTGGGCCCTATACGAGCTCCTCGTGTTAAGTTTCTCCCGCATACTAGCCAAATCAAGCACATAATGTTCGTTTCATTACTAACTAATATGACTGACTCGTGAAAACAAAATGTGCAGTCCATGTGCGAGAAAACCAGTCAGACCCCTCCGTCGATGCCCCAGATTGGTATAGCAGACACGGTGACTTTCATTTGAATGGTCATTAGTTACTAGTATTCACATTTCAGTTGCATCATGCTAACTAAACATTGCAAATGATCTTTGGTGCAGCATGCCTCCCAAAAAGGATCGACCGATCCTTCTCCATCTCACGGTGGCGCAACCCTGACCGGTCCTTCACGTCCCTGATGATGGTAAGTTTTCCCAAGTGTTTTGCTTAACAAATACATACTTAGCTTAAGAAATGACCTATACTTAGCTTATTTTCCTCGAAAATGACAGAATAACCTTATTTACCTCCAAAATGACATATTCTATGTAGGATAGCTATAAAACGACCTATACTTAGCATTTTTCCTCCAAAATGACTTGATATGCTTTCTTAGCTAGAAAATGGCTTAACTACCTAGGATAGCTCAATAATGATCTATAGCTAGCCTAGCTAGTTCATTTATGACATAATTAGCTCACTTAGGTAAAAAATGGCATAACAACCTAGGATAGCTCAATAATGATCTATAATTAGCTTATCTACTTCATTTATGACATAATTAGCGCACTTAGGTAAAAAATGGCATATTAACCTTGGTTTAGCTCCAAAATGACCTATACTTAGCTTATTTTCCTCAAAAATGACATAATAACCTTACTAAGCTCCGAACTAACATACTTTACCTAGGATAGTATAAAATGACCTATACTTAGCCTTTTTTCCTCCTAAATGACTTAATATGCTTAGTTAGCTGAAAAATGTCATTACTACCTAGGATAGCTAAATAATGATCTATACTTAGCTTACCTAGTTCATTTATGACATAATTAGCTTAGGTAAAAAAATGGCATAACAACCATGGTTTAGCTCCAAACTATCATATAATTAGTTTATTTTCCTCCAAAATGACAAAATAACCTTACCTAGCTCCAAAATGACCGATTTTAACTAGGATAGCTCTAAAATAACCTACACTTACCATTTTGTCCTCCAAAATGAATAAATATTCTTAGTTAGCTCAAAAATAGCATAACTACCTAGGTTAGCTCCAAAATGACCTATTTACCTAGCTTAGCTCTAAAATGACCTACACACTTAGCATTTTTACCTATCTTACCTAAAAATGGTATTTTTACCTACCTTAGTTACAAGAAGAAGAAGAAGGAAGAAGAAGAAGAAGAAAAAGATTTCTTCTTCTTCTTCTTCTTCTTCTTCTTATTCTTCTTCTTCTTCTTCTTCTTCTTCTTCTTCTTCTTCTTTTTCTTCTAGCTAGTCTTCTTCTTCTTCTAACTTTCATCTTTCCTAATTTGCAAATTGCTTGAGATGAGGAAGCTTGCATTGATGGAAACTTGTTGCAAACTTTTACTTGTGCTTGTGCTTCCTTTTTTATTATGGAAATTAGCTTGTTGCAAACTTGTTGGATATGTATGTATGGAAATGTTGTTGGAAACCATTGCATGTTGTTGGAAACTTGTATATGTTGTTGGAAACTTATTGTTGGTATGATAGTTGAAATTATTTTAAAATGTATATATATATATATATGTGTGTGTGTGTGTGTGTGTGTGTGTGTGTGTGTGTGTGAAATTCTGTCAAATTGAATGAATTTAGGAAAAAACAGGAAAAACAGGGGCTATATAGCCACTTTCCCGTCTGCTGGCAGACGACAAAGGTCTTCGCCGTCTGCTAGCACACGGCAAAGCTGCCATGGGGCAGCTACCTGTACAACATGGGGTGTACTGGGCTGGCCTATTTGGCAGATTTGCCGTTAGCCAACAGATGGCAAAGGCCTTTGCATCTTTGTTGTCTGCTGGCTGACGGCAATGATGCAAAGGCCTTTGCCTTCTGCCAGCTGTTGGCAAAGCACGCTGTTAACCACTTAACGAACCTGAACTGCCACGTGTGCCATCCAGGCTCTTTGTCGTCTGTCAGCAGACGGCAAAGCCCTTTGCATCTTTGTCGTCCGCCAGCAGACGACAACGAGGCCTTTGCCGTTGCCTATTCAGCTGGACCTGTTGTCATTTGCTGGCTGATGGCAAAGGTCTTTGTCGTCAGCCTGGCATACCTTTGCCATCAGCCATGGCCGACGGACGGCAAAGTGCCTGATTCCTGTAGTGATATTAGACCGTCATTATCTCCCAAATCTATGGTCCAATTGAGCTGAAAATTTCCCAAATTAATATTGAAACATGTAGTATTTACTGGAACTGTTTCGCATTTTTCTGAAAATGTCAAAATGTGAACCAAAAAATAGTATGGGCTAACTGAAACTTCCACCATCTAGAAAACCATTGGTCCAAATGGGGTAAAACTTTCCCAAAATGGTACTATAGACATGTGAAATTTACTGCAATTTTTTCATATTTTCTGAAATTGTTAAATTTTGAACCAAAATTTGAATGAAACAAGTTCGCCATGTGATCACCAGCACCAAAAACATGATGGATATTGTTGCCATTATATTTTAGCATCCAAGTAGTTGCTATGTGGCCACTACAGCAAATTAGTTTTCATATGGCCACACTAGTAGAAAACGGCCCATTAACCCCGGTTCCAGAGGGCCTTTAGTCCTGGTTCTAGAAACGAGACTAAAGGGTCGGGACTAAAGCCCAAAACCTTTAGTCCCAGTTCGCTTATGGACCGGGACATAAGGGGCTCCACGTGGCCGCTGCGGGTGCCCAGGTAGGAGGACCTTTAGTCCCGGTGGGTAATACCAACCGGAACCAAAAGGCTGCCACGTGTCAGCAGCTCGTAGGCGCTAGGTTTTTTTAAAGGAGGGGGATTTAGGGGTTTTGGAGGGTTAATTTAGGGGTTTCATATTGTGTTAGCTAGCTAATAGAGAGAAGTGGCCTCTCTTTCTCCATGCTTGGTCGACGCTAGCTACTATACATATAGAGAGAAGTGACTTTTGCTCACTTTTGATCCATCCACATGAATCTAATCAGTTATCCTTCCACCAATGATATAATAACTAATCATGATCATAATAAAAAATCATCATGATAATCATGATCAACATCATCATCATACTAATATAAAACTCTTGCATCATATCATCACCAACAACACTAGCTAATAATCAGCATAGTCATTACTAGCAACACTATTTAATCATCATAGTCATAATGTAGCTATCTAATCACCACCAACACTAGCTAATAATAATCATCATAGTCATTACCACCAACACTAGCTATTTAATCATCATAGTCATAGTGTAGCACATCATCATCTTCAATATCATTCTAGCTAGCTAATCACTCCTGCTGCTCTCTCTCAGGTAAAATAGCATAAAACATGTGTAGCACTCCTACTTCATCATATTGGAGAATGCAGATGAACCTGTCTCCTAATTGTAGGATGCACTTCTGATTGTTGCTCCCTAGTACTGCTCTGCTGTGATCGTTCACAATTTTGCTCATGTCTTTGACTATTAAGACTTGCCTGCTTTGAGAAATCAAGAATGCACTCATGTGCAATGCAGGATATCTTGGTCGTAAGCTAACCATTGTCATGTGACCTTCAGGCTCGATCCAATGAGGCACAACATTCATCAGGAGTCCCTGTTGAAGAACATCGTAGTAACATACTTAGCAATGAAGTTTAGCTTAAAAATAATGTATGCAAAAGATGCATTGAGGACAAAAAGTAAAAATCTTACCATCTTTCGTAAATAGATGTGACAATACGCAGACTAGTGGTCGCTCGTTTTTAGTACTAATATTTAGAAGTTCAGGAAAATAACATGTCTTGACAGTATCAAGATCATCAAGCCATGAAACATAATGACTTATCTCCTCGCAGTTTAGTTCAGCCCCGGGACAGTAGTAGGTGCTGTCTACCAAGTGTCGGACATGTTTCTTGAATGGAAATAAGCTGTCAATAGAAATTAGTTGTCGACTATTTTCAAATAAACAATATAAATTACTTAATAAATATGGTTGAGAAACTCACATAATGGTAGAAGTGGAGGCGTCTGCACATCGACCCAGATGTCGATATTACCTTCAATTTCATCTTTCGGACGAATATCAAAGGTGATAAGCATATTAGGCTCAAATGCATAAGCCTTGCATAATGCTCTCCAATTTTTGCATTCAAAATAGGAGTAGGTGTCTGCATTGTATAATTTTACGGCAAAAGTATAACCATGCTCGGTCCTCAAGTGAACTCTCTTTACCTCCATACTTTCCATAGTACTGAAACCAATCTTATCCAAGACATATATTCTTGCATGGCAGGGGATACGCTAGTAGAATTGTAAAAAATTAAAATTATAAGTTGAAGCAAAAGAAGCAGAAATCATGCTTAATTACTAAAAAAGACTTGTCATTGTGACTTACTGTATCCACTTCAAAGGTCTCATCCAGCATGATGTTGAAGCCCCTACTACCAACTAGGTGAGGCCTGTCGCATAGGCCACGCTCGTCTTCGCAGTAGTTGCACAATGAATTCCCTTTCGTTGTTAGACATTTCCTATAAATAAACAAAATGTATTAACCACTTACTATAAATAAACCAGTTCTATTAAGCACTTACTATAAATAAACTAGTTCTGTTAAGCACTTACTATAAATAAACTAGTTCTATTAAGCACTTACTATAAATAAATTAGTTATATTAACCACTTACTAAATAAACTATTTCTATTAAACACTTGCTAAAAATTAAGCATTGTTAATCTAGCCAACCAAACCCCTATGCTCTAAACCCTACTGCCCTGGTTAAACCTAGCTACTGCCCTAACTAAATTTTCTCTCTAAACTAAATTTTTGCTCTAACCTAGCTAACCTAGTTAACCTAATGAACCTAATTAACCTAGCTAGTTAACCTAGTTAGTTAACCTAGCTAGTTCACCTAGTTAACCTAGATAATTAACCTAATATATGAACATTTCAACTCATTTTCAATATATGAACATTTTAACATAGTAACTTAGTAACATCATATGATAATTTTCTATATATACATCCATCCATCCATCCACATTCATGCATACATATGAACAAAAAACATCATATGGTCATCTATGAACAAAAAAACATCATATGCAAATATATCCCCATGAAATTTAAAATATAACTCTTTTTTCCTTGTCATGGAAGCAAATATATGTTCGTATGGAAGCAATTCACTGATAACAATTTAGAAGCAAAGTGTATATCTTTGAAAGCAAATCATGATCATATGCACCATTTTTTTGCATGGAAGGATATCTTCCTTTTTTAGGTGCAAGTTCTGAATTCTTGGGAAGCAAATTTCCATCATTTTGGATGCAAATAACAAATCCATTGGAAGCAAAGTCACAATTTAATTTGATGGAGGAATTATTTTCAGACGACTGAAATACATACAATCTAACTAGATCAATGTAATTGCCGATTGCCATGGAAGCACTTTGTGTGATCGACTAAAGCAAAAATTTCAATAAAATGGAAGAAATATACCGTTGCTTCAGAAGAAAATTCTAATCTTTTCAAAACATCATATGATCATCCATGAACAAAAAAACATCATATATGATTATCTATGAACAAAAAAAATCATCATATATATGAGCAAAAAAGTTATGAAAAAATATGCGTATATATCCATACATCAACATATATCCATATATTTAGAAAAACAAAATGCGTACATATCCATTTACTAAAAAATTATATGAACAAAAAAATTGCAGCGAGCGTCGGCGGCGGCGGCGGCGGGGCAGGGCAGGGGCATAGGGGAAGGCGGTGTCCTCATTGGGGGGGCGTCGGTGATGAGGAGAGGGAGGTGACGGCGAGGTCGGGGTTGGCAGAGGCACAGGGCAGAGCAAGGGCGCGGGGAGGCGTTGGGGAGGCGACGAAGAGGTCGGGAGGCATCAGCGACGAGGTGCGGGTGGCGACGGGCATGGCACGCCGACAGTGATGGCGACGAGGATCAGCCTGGCAGCGTCGGGGCGCAGGGGCGTTGGCATCGGAGGAGAATGGGGAAAATTTCTAAGTGCCACTTATATAGAAAATCCTTTAGTCACAGTTCGTGGCACAAACCGGGACCAATGCAGACCTTTAGTCCCAGTTCCTGACACCAACTAGGACCAAAGGTCAGTTTTTAACAGCGAAAAGGGTGGGAAGCAGAGACCTTTGGTCCCGGTTGGTGGCTCGAACCGAGACCATAGGTGTGCATTGGTCCCGGTTTGTGGCACGAACCGGGACCAAAGGTGGGTATTGGTCCTGGTTTGTGCCACCAACTGGGACGAGAGGGTGGTGCTGCCCGGGTCCAAATGTTTAGTCCCACCTCACTAGCTGAGAGGACTCAAGAGTGGTTTATAAGCGTTGCTGCGCCAACGCTCTCGAGCTCCTCTCGAGTGCATGCTTACGGGCCTAATCTCACACTCCTCTATCGGTGGACCTACTGGGCCTACTGCGGGCCTGAATCCTGGCCCAACTAGCTAGTTGGGTTTCTAGTCGTATTCAGGTCGTGGTGGCCTAGTAGGCGGCATTTGTTTTTATTTTTTCTAGTTTTTTGTTTTGTTTTTTGCTTTATTTATTTCTTTTGTTTCTACTTACAACTAAATACGTACAGTTTTTCAGTGATTCCTTTTGCTTTTAGGTCACAAAAATTATAAACTTTCTGTTAGTGCCATTAGTTTTCAAATTTGAATAGTTTAAATTTGAATTCTTTGAAATTTGTGCGAATCACTAGTTTGTGAATAACTTTACTATAAAAATATATTTTTGAGTGATTCTTTGTCCTGCTATTTAATATTACTGTGTTTTATCATTATATTCAATTTGGTATTTTTCAGGTTATTTTAAATGTATGTTTCAATCAAAAACAGATTTTGTTATTTTAGTATTAAAGTTTCTAACAAAAAAATCTTTATGAAAATTCTTTTTGCTATTAATGTTTTGAACAAAAAATTCTTTGATAATTTTAGTCCCATAAATTTTATATAATTTTGGTTTAAAAAATAATATAGGTTTATAAAATCTTTTTAGTTGAATTTTTTACTATTGGAGTTTTATAAAAGCTTTTTAGTTGATTCTTTTTGCTATTGAAGAATATTATAGTCTTGTTTTAGTTGATCTTGACATAATATTTTAATTGATTAGTTTTAGTTCATTCTTTTTGCTATTAGAGTTTCATAAAAGTTTTGTAGTTCACTCTAGTTCATTCTTTGAGCTAAATGACCCCGAAATTGAAAAGCACTTCAAATGAACTCTGAAAAGGTTGAAAGTTGGCATGGTATCATAATTTCACCCACATAGCATGTTCTAAAAAGTTGAGAGGGTTACGGCAAAAGCTGGATGCACTTCGTGTACAAAATGGACAATCTCTTTCGAAGTATTAGGGTTTCAGACGAAAACTCATCTGTTACAAAGGGATTTCATTTTTTCGAACTTATTTGAACTCCAGAATTTTTGTGTGTTCAAAATGCACCATTCAAAGCCACATCATCAATTTTCAACCTTTTCTGACTTCATTTGGTATTTTTCATGCATTTACTGATTTTTTAAGCTAAATGACCCTGAAATTGAAAAGCACTTCAAATGAACACTGAAAAGGTTGAAAGTTGGCATGGTATCACCATTTCACCCACATAGCATGTTTTAAAAAGTTGAGAGGGTTACGACAAAAGTTGGATGCACTTCGTGTACAAAATGGACAATCTCTTTCGAAGTATGAGGGTTTCGGACGAAAACTCATCTGTTGCAAAGGAATGAAAACTTATTTGAACTCTAGACTTTGTGTGTGTTCAAAATGCACCATTCAAAGCCACATCATCAATTTTCAACCCTTCATGACTTCATTTGGTATTTTTCATGCATTTACTAATTTTTTAAGCTAAATGACCCTGAAATTGAAAAGCATTTCAAATGAACTCTGAAAAGGTTGAAAGTTGGCATGGTATCATCATTTCACCCACATAGCATGTTCTAAATAGTTGAGAGGGTTACGGCAAAAGCTGGATGCACTTCGTGTACAAAATGGACAATCTCTTTCGAAGTATCAGGGTTTCAGACGAAAACTCATCTGTTGCAAAGGGATTTCATTTTTTTGAGCTTATTTGAACTCCAGACTTTTTGTGTGCTGAAAATGCACCATTCAAAGTCACATCATCAATTTCCAATCCTTTTTGACTTCATTCGGTATTTTTCATGTATTTACTGATTTTTTTGAGCTAAATGACCCTGAAATTGAAAAGCACTACAAATGAACTCTGAAAATGTTGAAAGTTGGCATGGTATCATCATTAGGATGTTCTAAAAAGTTGGGAGGATTATGGCAAAAGCTGGATGCACTTCGTGTACAAAATGGACAATCTCTTTCGAAGTATCAGGGTTTTGGACGAAAACTCATCTGTTACAAAGGGATTTCATTTTTTGAACTTATTTCCATACCTTGTTTGTTCAAAATGCACCATTCAAAACCACACCATCAATTTTCGCTGACTTCAAAATGCACCATTCAAAGCCACATCATTAATAGAAGTTCATCATCACATTAAAACCAAAGTACAGTAGTGATCAAATGTTATTACTGGAAAATAAATACATAAACTTCATACATAGTTCTCATTGAACAACATATTGCTCTCTAGAGCATCAAATTAAACCATACATTGAAACTATGTAAAACATTTTAATGCAACAACATATGCGATCATAATCGCAACTAAGCTAACAATTGATCCAACGACATAATGATACCAAGCCTCAGTATGAATGACATATTTTCTAATCTTTTTGTTCTTCAAGTGCATTGCATCCATCTTGATCTTGTGATCATCGACGACATCCGCAACATGCAACTCCAATATCATCTTCTCCTCCTCAATTCTTTTAAATTTTTTCTTCAAGTAATTATTTTCTTTTTCAACTAAATTTAACCTCTCGACAATAGGGTTGGTTGGTTCCGGTTCACATACCTCCCAGATAAAAACATCTATGTCACGTTGGTCGACATAATTGTCATAAACACTAAATGAAACATATTTATAAAAGATAATATATTCCACATACGAATCATAGACAGGACGAGCGCCGACGGAGGCGTATACCAAAATCATCGCAATATATAATAACAAACAATAATAAAAGTAAGAAAATTGTACAAGTATCTATCTAAATCATACAAGGAAGAACTTTTTTCTTCTAGAAAGAAGATAAGAACAAGAGGCTCACCACGGTGGTGCCGGCGACGAGATCGGCGCGGGCGATCGACGGTGGTGAGGACGGGGATGGACATGAAGGACCGCCGAACCTAGACAAAGCTTGAGGAAAATGAAGTTTGGACAAGGAGCTTCAAGAGGAGAAAGCTTAAGCGTTGCTCGGGCATTTCATCGAACACCTCATGTGAATAGGAGTTGAGCTAGAGCACCACAAACCCCTCCCATGGCCGGCCAAAAAAACAGAGCACTGGCTCTATTGGCGGGCAGGGGCAGGGGTATATATAGGCCTTTCTTTAGTCCCGATTTGTGGCTCAAACCAGGTGTAAAGGACAACCTTTGGTCCCGGTTCCAACCACCAACCGGGACTAATGGTGGTGGCCCAGGAGCGAGGACCATTGGTCCCGGTTCGTGTCTGGAACCCAGACTAAAGGGGTCAGACGAACCGGGACCAATGGTCCTCAAGGCCCGGCCGGCGCCCTGGCCTCACAAACCAGGACTGATGCCCCCCTTTGGTCCCGTTTCGTGAGTGAACTAGGATTAATGCCCTTACACAGGCCTCAACCAAAGCCCTGTTTTCTACTACAACCATCACAAAATAATATTACTAGTCTCACGCGCCTGGTCTGGAGGAGGCGCTCCAGCTCTTCGTGGCTGGTGTCGTGGAATTATCACGTCAGATGTCCTAGTGAAAGGACTTAGTCGTGGAGCCATCGCGACCGGGTTAGCTTAGAGGGGTTAAACTAGACAAAGGACACACGGAGTTTATACTGGTTCGCCCCTTGCGGTGAAGGTAAAAGCCTACGATCCAGTTGTGGTGTTCTTGATGTGGTCTCGATTACCAGGGAGCAAATATGCTTTGCCTAGTTCTCGAGTTGATCTTTTCTTGTCCCTTAACCACCGCCGGGTCGTCCCTATATATACACAGGTTGACGCCCGGCCGGTCTACAGAATCCCGAGGCCGGCTCATACAAGTGTCCGGCTCGGTTTCTCCTTTCCCTGACTTACAACACAAGTTATGCATCTATGGCGGTTCACTACTATGGGCCCGTTTGGCTCTGGGCCTCTAAGTCTTCATAGTTGCAATGCCATAACCTTCATCTTCATGGGATCTTGTACGGGAATCCTTGTGAGTGTAATCCGTCCCCTCCTGGGCAGTTTAACTCAGTAGTCATATCCCCAACATTAGGCCCCAGGTTGATTTGAACTTGTTCATGTCAATCTTCAACTTAGAAAATTTCTGATATGAACATCTTTATGTTGTCCATGTAAACCGCCGTGACATCATCTTCTGGAATCACCTTAAACCACCATGACGTCATCTGCGTAAAAAAACTCATAAAGATTTCTTTTATTTAATTGATCTCCGAAGAATGAGGCAACAGTTGTGTCCCATTTACTGCTTCGGGCTCCTTGATTCCCATGCTTGGCTGCTTATCCATTTGCCTTATAAATAGGCCCAAGGGTCCTTCCCTTTTCCCCTTCCGTGCTTCTTCTTCTTCCTCTGGACGCTCAAGCTCGACAGCTCCGCCACCGCTGTCGTCCTTCAAGTGTTGCATCATCCCTGGCCGCTGCATCAACCTGAACGTACCAGAGATCTACGGCTCTTCTCCGCCACTCCTGTGAATCCTGTAAGCCTCCTTCCCTCAACCCTAGATCTGAATTAGGGTTTCGGTGCTCATCTGTGTTCATCAGTGTTCGTCCGTGCTCATTGTTTCGCCCTTACTGTCTCATTGAATCTAGATCAACTCGACCTTTTTCTTCTGCGGCCGAAGCTATAGTTTATTTCTCCTCACCATAGTATCCTTTTGACTACGAATAGACCCCATCTGGATCCTTTCTGTTCCGTTGTCGCCATTTTAGGGCTTTGATATTTTTCCTTTCCCTGAACTATGCTAGATCCAGAATTAAAATTCCATGTTGTGAAACCTATTTGCGTAGCACTTAGCAAATTTCAGATCCGTTTCTTCCACTGTAGGTGGTTTAACCTTTAGAAAATGATAATCCGGCAGGTACCATTAGCCCTCACTTAAACCGCCATCTTTACCTGAACATAAGCCTCCAGTTTAACATGTACATATGCTTTGATCAAATCCTCCGGTTTGACACCGGTTTACTCATATCATCCTTGAACCGTGAACCGGCATTTAAACTTCCTTTACAACTTGTCAGCAAAAATGGCCAAACAGTTCTCTTCTTGTAATTGGGTCCCCTCCCGGATTAAAGAAGAGCAGCTTACTAGATATGTCCTGACTGGCGCTTTAGCCAAGAAGGAAATCATTCATTGGAGAGTCCAAAGACCTGAGAATCCTCCTAAACCTCAAGAAGGAGAAGTTGTCGTGTTTATACAACATCTGGACAGAGGATTCAGCCCTCCCGGATCAAAGTTTTTCCGTGATATTCTCGCTAGTTTCCAGCTCCACCCTCAAGATATTGGTCCACACTCTGTGTCCAATATTTGCAACTTTCAAGTATTTTGTGAAGTTTATCTGCAAGAAGAACCATCTGTTGAACTTTTTAGAGACTTCTTCCACTTGAACCACCGGACTGAATTCACCGACGGCCCCAACACTGAACTTGGCGGGGTGTCGATTCAAAAAAGAAAAGAAGTTAACTTCCCTCATGTAAAACATCATAGCCACCCCAAGGATTGGAATCAGACGTGGTTCTACTGCCGGAACACTGCCCTTGCTGATGAAAATCCTCTGCCGGGTTATCGGGCTCACTGGCTCAGCAATGAGCATCCACTGCCTCAATGGCTTACCGCCAGAGAATGACAAACATATGCACCACAGCTTGCTAAGCTCCGGGCCTTTATGGCCAATGGTTTAACCGGCATTGATTTTGTCCGTTGCTGGGTTTCATGGGGTATCTTTCCCTTAAGCCGCTGCACCGGATTGATGCATGAATATACTGGGGATGTCAAAGATCCTCAATGGCACACTGAAATACAGTTGACTGAAGATGAGGTCACTGAGGCTGTGAAAAAGATGTTGGATGAACCGGTAACTGAGTGCAGCAAGACCGGGCTGCGTCCCTTTTATGCTTCCAACAAACCGCCAGCAGTAAGATTTTGTCTTTCTACTTTTAATCCATCCTTGTTTTAACACTTTCTAATAGCCTTCTTTTTATCTTTGCAGGATAAAGATCCGTTCTGGAAAATAAAGTCGCAGGATAAACCGGCCAAACCAGTAGACAAACCGGTGAGAGCACCTCGGGCTAAGTCCAAGGCCGTCAAGAAATCTGCCAAGAAGAGAACCGCCGAGTCCCCTGATCCGGCCGAAGATGTTGAAGACTCAGATGCAGAGGTAGGACTTGATTCACTTGGTTCACTTTTCATGCATCTTATTGACAATGACCTTTATCAGGATGATGCGGAAGCCAGCCGTGCTGACCATGTAGAGGTAATCTCCCTTTCCTCCGATTCAGATCATGTACCAATACAAATACTTTGACGCGCTGTCCGGAAAGTAAAACACTCACATCCTCTTGCTCATTTGGATCCACAATTTTCTTTGAAGACACAACAACATGAAAGTCGTCGCACAACCCGGCACAGTGGCCAACGGTCACTTCCTCCAGTTTACCAGACACCCCAACTCGAAAGCGTCATCCAGAGGTCCCTTGTTATTCTAATAAATCTTATCCTTTGGCGGGTTGCTTCCGATACCCACTTAATCCGTCTGATTCGAATTATCAGGTAACTTCCAACTCATCTTCGGGCGACTCATCAACCACACAAATGGCTCCTCTCAAGACCGTCCCTGGGTGAGTGATATTTTTAGCTTTGCTTTCTTGCACCGGTTTACCATATTAACCTCTGTTTGCTATTTACAGCGCCAAGGCCCGACTTAGCAAAAAGGCAAAAATGAATGCTCCCACTGAGGAATTTGAACCGGAGAGGACCCCAATAGGTACTAGTGGAGATGCTGATATTACTATGGATGATCCTGTACCACAAGGACACGACACTTATGTTAATCCGCCGGAAGTTAACCCGGCCAGTCCTCATGCTGATCCGCCAAGCCCAATTGTTAATCCTCCAAGTCCTGCCGCTGGTCCGCCAAGCCCAGCCAAAGCCTCAGATAAACCAGCTAGCCCCAGTAAAACAACTGACGATGTTGTGATTACCGGGTTTGGCCATATTTCGCCTGGCAACCCTGTTGCTTTGTCAAAACACAGTGCCAAAGAGGAATTTGCTGCTATGGAGAAAGGCAAATGGAAGACTGATCTGTCAAGCTATGCTCATCTCAACTCTCAAGAACTTCACTCTGGATACCTAAACCGCCTATATTCAAGCCGTGACTATGAGGCTGGTTTAGTCAATTTGATGAAGGAACGCTATGAGGTATCTTCCATTCAAAACCCTTTATAGCTTTTCTTTATATTGTATATCAACTCCACCGTAGCCCCCAAGGGCCGGTTTATCTCTTCCAGATGAACCGGAACTTTGGATAAAAAGACTTCAAATGTGTATCCTCAAGGGCCGGTTTACCTCTTCAAGATGAACCGGGACTTCCTGTTCAAAGTTTGTCCTTGTTGAATTCCTTCACCTTTGATTTGTCTGATCAATTAGGCATTAGCCCCCAAGTGCCAAGTTTAATACTTGTATTGAGCCTTGGGACTTTAAAATATCAGTTAAGAAGCAATCCACATTAGCCCCAAGTGCCAAGTGTATAACTTGTTATGTGCTTGGGACTTTGAAGAAGATATGAACAACTTATCATCTGTCTGTTACAGGCTGACTTGAGAAATAAAGATTCCCAGATTGCCGATCTTCAAGAAAATATTATGTCCTAGCAAGCAGAAACCTCCAAGTCCAAGGAGGAACTGAAAGGCGCTTTGACAGCCATGGAGCAATTGAAAGATGGCTTCAAGAATGAACAGACGAGCTGGGAAACCAAGAAGGCTGCTCTATTAAAGCGGGCTGAAGATGCCGAAGCAGCTCTTAAACCGGTGGCAGAAGAGCTAACTGGGCTAAAGCATCAAGTGCATTCTATGACTTCCGCAATATTTGGTAAGTACTTTGTAAGAACCTCTCTTAAAAATCTTTGAAACTGCCGGTTTAACCTCAAATTCTTAAACCGTTGCAGGCAGTCGTGTTGCTCATCTAGGCTCGGATATGCGGATGAAGTTGAAGGCAACATATACGTTGATAGAGCAACTGTATACTGGTGCACAACGAGTCATCTGTGTGGCCTCGTACAATAAACCGGCACCAACTTTGATCAAGGATACATTGGCCAAGTTATCGATGACACCTGCCTAGATAGAGGAGGTAAAGCGATCTGCTGCCAGGGCTGGCGCTTTATCAGCACTGACTCGGGCCAAATCTTGGATAGATGATCTTGATCTGGTAGATATCGCAAAGGGCTATCCTGGTGAACAAGAAGATGGGTCAACATTTGATAATGAAGCCCTCAAAGCCCTGACAAAGGAGATGCGCCCGCTGGCAAGCCAATTGGCTGAAGAGGTTAACTTGCCTGCTCATCGGTCCTTCTATGATGCAGACAACAAACGGGTTGATGCCACTATTAAAGAAGTGTAGAATCTTGTCCCGCCAATCCGTAAGCACACCTATGCCCTTGACGTTGAACCATCCAATCTTATAAGTGAAGAAGCTATCTTCCAAGCTTTGACCCGGATTGACTGGGCCACCATTGACTTCCAGCCACTAGGTGGGGAGGAGGAGGTTGAACCGACGCCAGAAGATCCATTAACCTCACGTCAACCTGGTGACGAGTCTTAATCCGGAAACCGGCTTGATTTCCACAGACTGTGTTCTGTGCCACAAACAATCATTATTTTGGGCCTCAAAGCGCCTTGTAATAGGCTAGTTGAAATACTTTGATCTGCTGCCATCGTGCACTACTACATGACGTTGTTTGATCCGCCATGATATTTGCTGTGCTTGCTTATATATCTTGATAATTTCATGCAATCCTTGTGTCTGCATAAAAAGAGCTGTCATGGCGGTTTATCGCCGGACGGGTCATAATGCCCAATATAAAGCCTGGTTGATAACCATGTTGGAAATATGCCCTAGAGGCAATAATAAATTAGTTATTATTATTATATTTCCTTGTTCATGATAATCGTTTATTATCCATGCTATAATTGTATTGATAGGAAACTCAGATACATGTGTGGATACATAGACAACACCATGTCCCTAGTAAGCCTCTAGTTGACTATCTCGTTGATCAATAGATGGTTATGGTTTCCTGACCATGGACATTGGATGTCGTTGCTAACGGGATCACATCATTAAGAGAATGATGTGATGGACAAGACCCAATCCTAAGCCTAGCACAAAGGTCGTGTAGGTCGTATGCTAAAGCTTTTCTAATGTCAAGTATCATTTCCTTAGACCATGAGATTGTGCAACTCCCGGATACTGTAGGAATGCTTGGGTGTACCAAACGTCACAACGTAACTGGGTGGCTATAAAGGTGCACTACGGGTATCTCCGAAAGTGTCTGTTGGGTTGGCACGAATCGAGACTCGGATTTGTCACTCCGTGAAACGGAGAGGTATCTCTGGGCCCACTCGGTAGGACATCATCATAATGTGCACAATGTGACCAAGGGGTTGATCACGGGATGATGTGTTACGGAACGAGTAAAGAGACTTGCCAGTAACGAGATTGAACAAGGTATCGGCATACCGACGATAGAATCTCGGGCAAGTACAATATCGCTAGACAAAGGGAATTGAATACGGGATTGATTGAATCCTCGACATCGTGGTTCATCCGATGAGATCATCGTGGAACATGTGGGAGCCAACATGGGTATCCAGATCCCGCTGTTGGTTATTGGCCGGAGAACGTCTCGGTCATGTCTGCATGGTTCCCGAACCCGTAGGGTCTACACACTTAAGGTTCGATGATGCTAGGGTTATAGGGAATAGATATACATGGCTACCGAATGTTGTTCGGAGTCCCGGATGAGATCCTGGACGTCACAAGGAGTTCCGGAATGGTCCGGGGTAAAGATTTATATATGGGAAGTCTTGTTTTGGTCACCGGAAAAGTTTCGGGTGTTATCGGTAACGTACCGGGATCACCGGGAGGATCCCGGGGGTCCACCAAGTGGGGCCACCGGCCCCAGAGGGCTGCATGGGCCAAGTGTGGGAGGGGACCAGCCCCAGGTGGGCTGGTGCGCCCCCCCCCCACAAGGGCCCAAGGCGCCTAGGGTTTGGGGAGGGGGCGCCTCCACCTTGCTTGGGGGGGCAAGTTTCCCCCTCTCCCCCCCTGGGCCGCCACCCTAGATGGGTTTTGGGGGCAGCCACACCCCTTGGGGTGGGAACCCTAGGGGGGCGCAGCCCCCTCCCTCTCCCCTATATATACTTGAGGTTTTGGGGCTGCCATACACAAGAGTTTCCACCTCTCCCTGGCGCAGCCCTACCTTTCTTTCTCCTTGTCTCTCGCGGTGCTTGGCGAAGCCCTGCTGGATTACCACGCTCCTCCATCACCACCACGCGGTTGTGCTGCTGCTGGATGGAGTCTTCCTCAACCTCTCCCTCTCTCCTTGCTGGATCAAGGCATGGGAGACGTCACCGGGCTGCACGTGTGTTGAACGCGGAGGTGCCGTCCGTTCGACACTAGGATCTCCGGTGATTTGGATCACGACGAGTACAACTCCTTCAACCCCGTTCTCTTGAACGCTTCCGCTTAGCGATCTACAAGGGTATGTAGATGCACTCCCCTCTCTCTCTTTGCTGGTTTCTCCATAGATAGATCTTGGTGACTCGTAGGAAAATTTTGAATTTCTGCTACGTTCCCCAACAGTGGTATCAGAGCCAGGTTTATTGCGTAGATTCTATGCACGAGTAGAACACAAAGTAGTTGTGGGCATTGATTTTGTTCAATATGCTTACCGTTACTAGTCCAATCTTGTTTCGACGGTATTGTGGGATGAAGCGGCCTGGACCGACCTTACACGTACACTTACGTGAGACAGGTTCCACCGATTGACATGCACTTGTTGCATAAGGTGGCTAGCGGGTGCGAGTCTCTCCCACTTTAGTCGGACCGGATTCGATGAAAAGGGTCCTTATGAAGGGTAAATAGTAATTGGCATATCACGTTGTGGCTTTTGCGTAGGTAAGAAACGTTCTTGCTAGAAACCCATAGCAGCCACGTAAAACATGCAAACAACAATTAGAGGACGTCTAACTTGTTTTTGCAGGGTATGCTATGTGATGTGATATGGTCAAGAAGAATGTGATGAATGATATGTGATGTATGAGATAGATCATGTTCTTGTAATAGGAATCACGACTTGCATGTCGATGAGTATGACAACCGGCAGGAGCCATAGGAGTTGTCTTAGTTTATTGTATGACCCGCGTGTCATTGAACAACGCCATGTAATTACTTTACTTTATTGCTAACCGGTAGCCATAGTAGTAGAAGTAATAAGTTGGCGAGACAACTTCATGGAGACACGATGATGGAGATCATGATGATGGAGATCATGGTGTCATGCCGGTGACGATGATGATCATGGAGCCCCGAAGATGGAGATCAAAAGGAGCAAAATGATATTGGCCATATCATGTCACTATTTGATTACATGTGATGTTTATCATGTTTATGCATCTTATTTGCTTAGAACGACGGTAGTAAATAAGATGATCCCTCATTAAAATTTCAAGAAAGTGTTTCCCTAACTGTGCACCGTTGCGAAAGTTCGTCGTTTCGAAGCACCACGTGATGATCGGGTGTGATAGATTCTAACATTCACATACAATGGGTGTAAGCCAGATTTACACACGCGAAACACTTAGGTTAACTTGACGAGCCTAGCATGTACAGACATGACCTCGGAACACAAGAGACCGAAAGGTCGAGCATGAGTTGTATGGTAGATACGATCAACATGAAGATGTTCACCGATGATGACTAGTCCGTCTCATGTGATGATCGGACACGGCCTAGTTGACTCGGATCATGTAATCACTTAGATGACTAGAGGGATGTCTATCTGAGTGGGAGTTCATTAGATGCACTTAATTATCCTGAACATAGTCAAAAGGTTTTTGCAAGTTATGTCGTGGCTCGCGCTTTAGTTCTACTATTTTAGATATGTTCCTAGAGAAAATTTAGTTGAAAGTTGATAGTAGCAATTATGCGGACTGGTTTCGTAAACTGAGGATTGTCCTCATTGCTGCGTAGAAGGCTTATGTCCTTAATGCACCGCTCGGTGTGCTGAACCTCGAACGTCGTCTGTGGATGTTGTGAACATCTGACATACACGTTTTGATAACTATGTGATAGTTCAGTAATGTTAAATGGTTTAGAATTGAGGCACCGAAGACGATTTCGAAATGTCGTGAAACATATGAGATGTTTCGAGGGCTAAAATTGGGATTTCAGGCTCATGCCCACGTCAAGAGGAATAAGACCTCCGACGAGTTTCTTAGCCTGCGAACTAAGGGAGAAAAGCTCAATCGTTGAGCTTGTGCTCAGATTGTCTGAGTACAACAATCACTTGAATTGAGTGGGAGTTAATCTTCCAGATGAGATAGTGATGTTTCTCCAAAGTCATTGCCACCAAGCTACTAGAGCTTTGTGATGAACTATAACATATCAGGGATAGATATGATGATCCTTGAAACATTCGTGATGTTTGACACCGCGAAAGTAGAAATCAAGAAGGAGCATCAATTATTGATGGTTAGTGAAACCACTAGTTTCAAGAAGGGCAAGGGCAAGAAGGGGTACTTCATGAAACGACAAATCAGTTGCTGCTCCAGTGAAGAAACCCAGGGTTGAACCCAAACCCGAGACTAAGTGCTTCTGTAATGAGAGGAACGGACACTGAAGCAGAACCACCCTAGATACTTAGTAGATAAGAAGGCAGGCAAGGTCGACAGAAGTATATTGGATATACATTGAAACAATGTGTACTTTACTAGTACTCCTAGTAGCACCAGGATATTGAGATACTGGTTCAGTTGCTAAGTGTTAGTAACTCGAAATAAAAGCTACGGAATAAACGGAGACTAGCTAAAGGTGAGCTGACGATATGTGTTGGAAGTGTTTCCAAGGTTGATGTGATCAAACATCGCACGCTCCCTCTACCATCAAGATTAGTATTAAACCTAAATAATTGTAATTTCGTGTTTGCGTTGAGCATAGACATGATTGGATTATGTCTATCGCAATACGGTTATTCATTTAAGGAGAATAATGGTTACTCTATTTATTTGAATAATACCTTCAATGGTCTTTCACCTAAAAGAATGGTTTATTGAATCTCGATCGTAGTGATACACATTTTCATGCCAAAAGTTATATGATAGTAATGATAGTACCACTTACTTGTGGCACTGCCATGTAAGTCATATTGGTATAAAACGCATGAAGAAGCTCCATGTTGATGGATCTTTGGACTCACTCGTTTTTGAAAAGTTTGAGACATGCGAACCATGTCTATTGGTGTATACGCATGAAGAAACTCCATGCAGATGGATCGTTTGGACTCACTTGATTTTGAATCACTTGAGATATGCAAATCATACCACATGGGCATGATGACTGAAAAGCCTCGTTTTCAGTAAGATGGAACAAGATAGCAACTTGTTGGAAGTAACACATTTTGATGTGTGCAGTCCAGTGAGTGCTGAGGCATGCAGTGAATATCGTTATGTTCTTACTTCACAGATGATTCGAGTAGATGTTGAGTATATTTACTTGATGAAACACAAGTCTGAATTATTAAATGGTTCAAGTAATTTCAGAGTGAAGTTGACGATCATTGTGACAAGAGGATAAAATGTCTATGATATGATCATAGAGATGAGTATCTGAGTTACGAGCTTTGGCACACAATTAAGACATTGCGGAAATTGTTTCACAATTAATACCGCCTAGAACACCATAGTGTGATGGTGTGTCCGAACATCATAGTTGCACCCTATTGGATATGGTGCGTACCATGATGTCTCTTATCGAATTACCACTATCGTTCATGGGTTAGGCATTAGAGACAACCGCACTCACTTTAATAGGGCACCACGTAATTCCGTTGAGATGACACCGTGAGAACTATGGTTTAGAGAAACCTAAGCTGTCGTTTCTTGAAAGTTTGGGGCTGCGACGTTTATGTGAAAAAGTTTCATCGTGATAAGCTCGGACCCAAAACGGATAAATGCATCTTCATAGGATACCCAAAATGGTTGGGTATACCTCCTAATTCAGATCCGGAAGCAAAAGTGATTGTTTCTAGAATCGGGTCCTTTCTCGAGGAAAAGTTTCTCTCGAAAGAATTGATTAGGAGGATGATGGAGACTTGATGAGGTTGTTGAACCATCACTTCAACTAGTGTGTAGCAGGGCACAGGAAGTTGTTCCTGTGGCACCTACACCAATTGAAGTAGAAGCTTATGATAGAGATCATGAAACTTCGGATCAAGTCACTACCAAACCTCGTAGGTCGACAAGGATGCGTATTGCTTCAGAGTGGTACGTAATCCTGTCTTGGAGGTCATGTTGCTAGACAACAATGAACCTATGAGCTATGAAGAAGCGATGGTGGGCCCAGATTCCGATGAATGGCTCGAGGCCATAAAATCCGAGAGAGGATCCATGACTTTGGAAGAAATATTTGATGGTCGTAAGGCTGTTGGGTACAGATGGATTTTAAAAGGAACACGGACAATGATGGTAAGTATCAGCATTAAGAAAGCTCGACTTGTCGTTAAGATGTCTTTCGACAAGATCAAGGAGTTGACTATGATGAGACTTTCTCACTCGTAGTGATGCTAAGAGTCTGTTGGAATTATATTAGCAATTACTGCATGATTTATGAAATCTTGCAGATAGGATGGCAAAAACATTGTTTCCTCGACGATATTCTTGAGGAAAGGTTGTATGTGATACAACCAGAAGGTTTTGTCAATCCTGAAAGATGCTAACAAGTGTGCATAGCTCCAGCAATCCTTCTAAGGACTGGAGTAAGCATCTCGGAGTTGGAATGTACGCTTTGATGAGATGATCAAAGATTTTGGGTTAATAAAAAGTTTATGAGAAACTTGTATTTCCAAAGAAGTGAGTGGGAGCACTATAGAATTTCTGATAAGTATATGTGAATGACATATTGTTGATCCGAAATGATGTAGAATTTCTGGAAAGCATATAGGGTTATTTGAAAAGTGTTTTTCAATAGAAAACCTGAATTAAGCTGCTTGAACATTGAGCATCAAGATCTATGAGGATAGATCAAAAACTGCTAAATGGTACTTTCAAATGAGCACATACCTTGTCATGATCTTGAAGGTGTTCAAGATGGATCAGTCAAAGAAGGAGTTCTTGCTTGAGTTGTAAGGTATGAAGTTAAGAGTTAAAGCTCGATCACGGCAGAAGAGAGAGAAAGGATGAAGGTCGTCCCCTATGCTTCAGACGTAGGCTGTATAGTATGCTATGTTGTGTACCGCACCGGAAGTGTGCCTTGCCATGAGTCAGTCAAGGGGTACAAGAATGATCCAGGAACGGATCATTGGACAGCGGTCAAAAATTGTCCTTGGAGTAAATAAGGACATGTTTCTCGATTATGGAGGTGATAAAGAGTTTGGCGTAAAGGGTTACGTCGATGCAAGCTTTAACACCTATACGAATGACTCTGAGAAGCAAACCGAATACGTATAGTGGAGAAACCATTTGGAATAGCTCCAAGTGGAGCGTGGAAGCAGCATTTACAATATGACATAGAGAATTGCAAAATACATACGGATCTGAATGTTGCAGACCCGTTGACAAAAACCTCTCTCACAAGCAAAACATGATCAAACCCCAGAACTCATTGAGTCTTAATCACATGGTGATGTGAACTAGTTTAGTGACACTAGTAAACTCTTTGGATGTTGGTCACATGGCGATGTGACCTATCAGTGTTAATCACATGGCGATGTGAACTAGATTATTGACTCTAGTGCAAGTGGGAGACTGTTGGAAATATGCCCTAGAGGCAATAATAAATTAGTTATTATTATTATATTTCCTTGTTCATGATAATCGTTTATTATCCATGCTATAATTGTATTGATAGGAAACTCAGATACATGTGTGGATACATAGACAACACCATGTCCCTAGTAAGCCTCTAGTTGACTAGCTCGTTGATCAATAGATGGTTATGGTTTCCTGACCATGGACATTGGATGTCGTTGATAACGGGATCACATCATTAGGAGAATGATGTGATGGACAAGACCCAATCCTAAGCCTAGCACAAAGATCGTGTAGTTCGTATGCTAAAGCTTTTCTAATGTCAAGTATCATTTCCTTAGACCATGAGATTGTGCAACTCCCGGATACCGTAGGAATGCTTTGGGTGTACCAAACGTCACAACATAACTAGGTGGCTATAAAGGTGCACTACGGGTATCTCCGAAAGTGTCTGTTGGGTTGGCACGAATCGAGACTGGGATTTGTCACTCCGTGAAACAGAGAGGTATCTCTGGGCCCACTCGGTAGGACATCATCATAATGTGCACAATGTGACCAAGGGGTTTATCACGGGATGATGTGTTACGGAACGAGTAAAGAGACTTGCCGGTAACGAGATTGAACAAGGTATCGGCATACCGACGATCGAATCTTGGGCAAGTACAATACCGCTAGACAAAGGGAATTGAATACGGGATTGATTGAATCCTCGGCATCATGGTTCATCCGATGAGATCATCGTCGAACATATGGGAGCCAACATGGGTATCCAGATCCCGCTGTTGGTTATTGGTCGGAGAACGTCTCGGTCATGTCTGCATGGTTCCCGAACCCGTAGGGTCTACACACTTAAGGTTCGATGACGCTAGGGTTATAGGGAATAGATATACGTGGTTACCGAATGTTGTTCAGACTCCCGGATGAGATCCCGGATGTCACGAGGAGTTCCGGAATGGTTCGGAGGTAAAGATTTATATATGGGAAGTCCTGTTTTGGTCACTGGAAAAGTTTCGGGTGTTATCGGTAACGTACCGGGATCACCGGGAGGATCCTGAAGGTCCACCAAATGGGGCCACCGGCCCCAGAGGGCTGCATGGGCCAAGTGTGGGAGGGTACCAGTCCCAGGTGGGCTGGTGCACCCCCCCACAAGGGCCCAAGGCGCCTAGGGTTTGGGGAGGGGGCCCCTCCACCTTGCTTGGGGGGCAAGTTTCCCCCTCTCCCCCCTTGGCCGCCACCCTAGATGGGTTTTGGGGGCAGCCGCACCCCTTGGGGTGGGAACCCTAGGGGGGCGCAGCCCCCTCCCTCTCCCCTATATATACTTGAGGTTTTGGGGCTGCCATACACAAGAGTTTCCACCTCTCCCTGGCGCAGCCCTACCTCTCTTTCTCCTTGTCTCTCGCGGTGCTTGGCGAAGCCCTGCTTGATTACCACGCTCCTCCATCACCACCACGCTGTTGTGCTGCTGCTGGATGGAGTCTTCCTCAACCTCTCCCTCTCTCCTTGCTGGATCAAGGCATGGGAGACATCACCGGGCTGCACGTGTGTTGAACGCGGAGGTGCTGTCCGTTCGGCACTAGGATCTCCGGTGATTTGGATCACGACGAGTATGACTCCTTCAACCCCGTTCTCTTGAATGCTTCCGCTTAGCGATCTACAAGGGTATGTAGATGCACTCCTCTCTCTCTCGTTGCTGGTTTCTCCATAGATAGATCTTGGTGACTCTTAGGAAAATTTTGAATTTCCGCTACGTTCCCCAACAAACCAAGGCTGTGAAAATATCAAAATATGAAATAGATCATACCTGTGATATTAAATCACATTGTTGGCTTACCAACTTGATTGTAGTAAGGGTGAGGACCCAAATCTTGAGTATTGATAACTCCCACCATGCAGTGCTGGTGTATATAATAAGTCGTACCGGGTTGTGATGAACACCGGATGATCATCCTGGCGACATGCAGTCAAAGCTACACCGGGTTATAAAACACCGGTTTAATAATGAGTATGGTCTGACAATTTGTAGCTGAAAGCCAAGCCGGGTTAACAAACACCGGGTTATTATGATGACTGATAGCCATGCTGGGTCAATAAACAATGGTTCAACATAGAATTTCATCAAAAGAAAAACTCTTGGACAAAGGCAAATAAAAACTGTGTAGTCGAGGCTTTTCAAGGGCTGCCAGGCCCAAATTTGAGGCTTTTCATGGGCTGCCAGGCCACTGGATTAACCATTTTGCAAAGCCTTTCAAGATGGGCCTCCAACTAACCAATCGTCGTTTTAACTTTGACAAGTTTAGGGTCTGTATAAGATTGACTTGTCAAACATTCGGCGGGTCATGCCAGGATTACCTAGATAGGAGTGGCTTACTTGATAAAGGCAGGTTAACCCGGGGTTTTAGGTGAATACACCAGGCTTCCAAGTCGTGCTTGATAGCATATTACAAGGGTCCTTTCAAACTCTTTGTTGCATTGCACAAAGAGCCCCCAGGTAACTTTGTGAGCTGTGCTCAATGGGTGCCTATGTTTGAGTTGTGCATAGCATCCAGACTCTCTTTGGCCCCTTGGGTGTGAAGCTCCCAAGCTGTATTGTGGCGTGATAGCCGGTTGAAAAGGCAGAACTCCGCTTTGTCAGCTGAAGCCCCCATGTAATCAAAGATATTTGGGGAAAACGGCAGAGGACCTGCTTATACCAAGGATGCAAGTTTATTATATTGATCATAATATATACATTGTCAAAATATGTACATAAAAGGAGCCTATGGCTCAAGTGTACTAGGGCCGAAGGAGAGCTATGTTCCACGGCCGCCGGGTCTCCTCCTCAGATTTGCGTGAGTCTGCGTGCTCTCAAACATCAATGAGGTAGTATGATCCGTTGTGCAGATTCTTGCTGACCACAAAGGGTCCTTCCCAAGGTGGGGATAACTTGTGCATATTGGTCTGATCCTGGATGAGCCGAAGCAACAAGTCACCTTCTTGAAAGGTTCTTGTCTTGACCCGGTGGCTGTGATAATGTCACAGGTCTTGCTGATAAACCGCCGAACGAGCCAAAGCCATGTCCTGTTTTTCATCCAACAGGTCCAACGCTTCCTGGCGTGCTTGCTCGTTGTCCGCTTCAACATAATTGGCAACCCGGGGCGAGTCATGACGAATATCACTTGGGAGTACCGCCTCTGCCCTGTAAACCATGAAGAAAGGTGTATAACATGTTGATCGATTGGGGGTGGTGTTTATGCTCCATAACACAGAAGGTAATTCTTCCACCCAACAACCCGGCGTCCTCTTCAAAGGAACCATAAGCCGGGGCTTGATGCCCTTTAAGATTTCCTGATTTGCTCTCTCAGCTTGTTCGTGTACTAGGGGTGTGCCAGTGATGACACATTGATGACCCACAAGTGTAGGGGATCTATCGTAGTCCTTTCGATAAGTAAGAGTGTCGAACCCAACGAGGAGCAGAAGGAAATGATAAGCGGTTTTCAGTAAGGTTTTCTGCAAGCACTGAAAATTGTAGGTGATAGATAGTTTTGTGATAAGATAAATAGTAACAAGCAACAAGTAAACAAGGTAAATAAGGTGGCCCAATCCTTTATGTAGCAAAGGATAAGCCTAGACAACTTCTAATAATGATAAAGGAGCTCCCGAGGACACATTGGGAATTACCATCGCGCTAGTTTTCATCATGCTCATATGATTCGCGTTTGGTACTTTGATAATTTGATATGTGGGTGGACCGGTGCTTGGGTACTGCCCTTACTTGGACAAGCATCCCACTTATGATTAACCCCTATTGCAAGCATCTGCAACTACAACAAAAGTATTAAGGTAAACCTAACCATAGCATGAAACATGTGGATCCAAATCAGCCCCTAACGAAGCAACGCATAAGCTAGGGTTTAAGCTTCTGTCACTCTAGCAACCCATCATCTACTTATTACTTCCCTATGCCCTCCTCTAGGCCCAATAATGGTGAAGTGTCATGTAGTCGACGTTCACATGACACCACTAGAGGAGAAGACAACATACATCTCATCAAAATATCGAACGAATACCAAATTCACATGACTACTAATAGCAAGACTTCACCCATGTCCTCACGAACAAACGTAACTACTCACAAAGCATATTCATGTTCATAATCAGAGGTGTAATAATATGCATTAAGGATCTGAACATATGATCTTCCACCAAGTAAACCAATAAGTATCAACTACAAGGAGTAATCAACACTACTAGCAACCCACAGGTACCAATTTGTGGTTTTGGATACAAGATTGGATACAAGAGATGAACTAGGGTTTGAGAAGAGATGGTGCTGGTGAAGATGTTGATGGAGATTGACCCCCTCTCGATGAGAGGATCGTTGGTGATGATTTCCCCCTCCCGGACGGAAGTGTCCCCGGCACAACAGCTCCGCCATAGCCCTAGATTGGTTCCGCCTCATGGCGGCGGAGTTTCGTCTCGTAAGCTTGCCCATGATTTTCTCCAGGGTAAAAGCGATGATATAGCAGAAGATGGACACCGGAGGCCCACCAGGGGGCCCAGGAGATAGAGGCGCGCCCTATAGGGGGGGCGCCCCCTGTCTCCTGGACAGGGTGTGGGCCCCCTGGTGTGTTTCTTTCGCTCAGAAATTTTTATTAATTCCAAAAGGTTGTTTCGTGGAGTTTTAGGACTTTTGGAGTTGTGCGGAATAGGTTTCCAACGTTTGCTCCTTTTCCAGCTAGAATTCCAGCTACCGGCATTCCCCCTCTTCATGGTAAACCTTGTAAAATAAGAGAGAATAGCCATAAGTACTGAGATATATTGTGTAATATCAGCCCATAATGCAATAAATATTGATATAAAAGCATGATGAAAAATGGACGTATCAACTCCCCCAAGCTTAGACCTCGCTTGTCCTCAAGAGCCAAAATCGAAAAATATGTCCACATGTTTAGAGATAGAGGTGTCGATAAAAATAAAATACGGACATGAGGGCATCATGATCATTCTTATAACAGTAACATATAAAGATTCCATTATATAATTGAAGCAATCACAATTTATCATAACATCAGAAAGAGTCAACAATAGAGCTTTTCAACAAGTCCACATACTCAACTATCATATAGTCTTCTACAATTGTTAACACTCACGCAATACTTGTGGTTATGGAGTTTCAGACGGACACTGAGAAAGATAGGGGCTTATTGTGTTGCCTCCCAACGTATTCACCTTTAGGTGATGTCAACAATAATAGCCCATGCTAACGAACATCCAATTGGATATGTATATCATGATCTTTCAAACACGAAGAGCTTGCCAAAGGATAAAATGAAAAAGGGAAAGGTGGAGATCACCTTGACTCAAGCACAAAATAAAAACAACATAAAGAAAGAACATGAAGTAAAAGATAGGCCCTTCGCAGAGGGAAGCAGAGGTTGTCATGTGCTTTTAGGGTTGGATACACAAAATCTTAGTACGAAAGAACGTCACTTTATATGTCACTTGTGTATGGACCTTTATTATGCAGTCTGTCGCTTTTATTGCTTCCATAACAAGATCGTATAAAGCTTATTTTCTCTGCACTAATAAGTCATGCATATTTAGGGAGAAATTTTTATTTCTTGCACCGATGACAACTTACTTGAAGGATCTTACTCAATCCATAGGTAGATATGGTGGACTCTCATGACAAAACTGGGTTTAAGGGTATTTGGAAGCACAAGTAGTATCTCTACTTGGTGCTGGGAATTTGGCTAGCATGAGGGGGAAAGGCAAGCTCAACATGTTCGGAAGGTCAATGACAACATACTTTAACTGAGATGTGAGAAAACATAAACCATTACGTTGTCTTCCTTGTCCATCGTCAACTCTTTTAGCATGTCATACTTAATGAGTGCTCACAATCATAAAAGATGTCCAAGATAGTGTATTTATATGTGAACCCCTCTTTCCTTATCACTTCCTATTAATTGCAACGATGACCAAGGCTACGTTCATCAACTCCCAACAATTTTTATGCCTCATATTTTCTATGTGTGAAGTTATCACTATCCATAAGATCAATATGAACTCTTTTATTCTTTCTACTTTCTCAAGATCATAGCACATAGCAAAGCCCTTGACTCAACACTAATCTTTATTATAAATAGCTAACAAACTCGATTACATAAAGAGATCACAAAGCAAAACTCAAACTACTTGATATCAAAACTTTTAGATCAAGATACTACTAAAAGGATCGAACTAAATAAAGCGGTAAAGATAGGAGTGTGATGGTGATACGATACCGGGACACCTCCCCCAAGCTTGGCAGTTGCCAAGGGGAGTGCCCATACCCATGTGATTATGTACTCGGAGGTGATGAAGTAGGAGTTGTTGATGACGGTGGATAATCGCACATTGAGCGCAAAAGTTCCTCCAACTTGCGGACAATGCCCTTAAGCCCAGCAATATGATCCTTCAACAGAATATTCTCATGTATGAGATACTTGTTCTGTATGCGAGCTAACTCAATCATCTTGAAAGCTTCAATCTCTGTTGGAGTAAAGAGGTTAGGTAAAGGTTGAGGGATATCTTCTTCCTTCACCGCCGGAGCTTGAACCTCCATGGCTTCCTTGATCCCTTCATCCTTGTTGATCTCTTCTGGTTCTTCTCTCTTCAGCTCTATCTTCAAAAGCCAAGCATCCTTGCCTTCATTGTTGGAGGAGGGTGAAGTCATGGTGCTCTAAATCTGCAACGGAAGCAGCTCAAAACGAAAACAGAGGATATTTGCGTGATACGGTGGTCAAAACCTTCGGGAGTATATATAATGAATTTTTACCGACCAAAATACGTAACGTGCAAGAAAACGGAGTCCAGGAGACACGAGGTGCCCATGAGACAGGGGGGCGCGCCCTACAGGGGGGGCCCTCCACTCTCGTGGGAGCCTCGTGTCCCTTTCGGACTACTTCTTTCTTCCTAAAATTCTTAAATAATCCAAAACTGATAAAAATTGCCATTGGAGTTGTTTTGGAGTCGGTTTACTTACCGTACCACATACCTATTCCTTTTCGGAGCCTGGAACGTTCTGGAAAGTGTCCCTTATGTATTCCTCAGGGGTTACGGTTTCAATAATATTAGTTTCAACATTGATAGGATTACCTGAAATATAGTGTTTAATTCTTTGACCGTTTACCACCCTCGGACTTGTGCCTTCGAAGTTGTTGATTTTTATGGCACCAGAACGATAGACCTCCTCGATAACGTAGGGACCTTCCCATTTTGAGAGAAGTTTTCCTGCAAAAATTCTTAAACGAGAGTTGAATAATAACACATAATCACCTACATTAAACTCACGCTTTTGTATCCTCTTATCATGCTAGCGTTTGACTTTTTCTTTGAAAAGCTTGGCATTCTCATAGGCTTGGGTTCTCCATTCATCAAGTGAGCTAATATCAAATAACCTCTTCTCACCGGCAAGCTTGAAGTCATAATTGAGCTCTTTAATAGCCCAATATGCTTTATGTTCAAGTTCAAGAGGCAAATGACACGCTTTTCCATAAACCATCTTATATGGAGACATACCCATAGGATTTTTGTATGCAGTTCTATAGGCCCATAATGCATCATCAAGTTTTTTGGACCAATTCTTTCTAGATCTATTCACAGTCTTTTGCAAAATTAATTTGAGCTCTCTATTGCTCAACTCTACTTGACCACTAGACTGCGGATGATAAGGAGATGCTATTATATGATTGACATCATACTTAGCAAGCATCTTACGGAAAGCACCATGAATAAAATGTGAACCACCATCAGTCATAAGATATCTAGGGACTCCAAACCTCGGAAAAATAACTTCTTTAAACATTTTAATAGAAGTGTTATGATCAGCACTACTAGTTGGAATAGCTTCTACCCACTTAGTAACGTAATCAACAGCAACTAAAATATGTGTATAACCATTAGAGGCAGGAAAAGGTCCCATATAATCAAAGCCCCAAACATCAAATGGTTCAATAACAAGAGAATAATTCATAGGCATTTCTTGACGTCTACTAATGTTACCTATTCTTTGACATTCATCACAAGATAAGACAAACTTACGAGCATCTTTGAAGAGAGTAGGCCAATAAAAACCAGATTGTAGTACCTTGTGTGCAGTTCTATCTCCAGCGTGGTGTCCTCCATAAGATTCAGAGTGACACTTACCTAGAATCTGTTCATGTTCATGCTCAGGCACACAACGTGTAATAACACCACCTACTCCTTCTTTATAAAGGTGTGGATCATCCCAGAAGTAATGTCTTAAATCATAAAAGAACTTTTTCTTTTGCTGGTATGTGAAACTAGGCAGTAAATATTTAGCAACAATGTAATTAGCATAATCAGCATACCAAGGAGCAGTACAAGAAGCATTGATGACCGCTAATTGTTCATCAGGAAAGCTATCATTAATAGGCCGTGAGTCATCAAGAACATTCTCTAACCTAGACAAGTTATCTGCAATGGGGTTCTCAGCTCCCTTTCTATCAATAATATACAAGTCAAATTCTTGGAGCAAGAGGACCCATCTAATGAGTCTAGGCTTAGCATCTTTCTTTTCCATAAGATATTTAATAGCAGCATGATAAGTGTGAATAGTAACTTTAGAATCAACAATATAAGGTCTGAACTTATCACATGCAAACACAACTACTAAGAACTCTTTTTCAGTAGTAGCATAATTTCTCTGGGCAGTATCAAGAGTCTTACTAGCATACTGGATAACATTCAATTTCTTATCAACTCTTTGCCCTAAAACAGCACCTACAGCATAATCACTAGCATCGCACATAATTTCAAAAGGTAAATTCCAATTAGGTGGCTGAACAATAGGTGCAGTGATCAAATCTTTCTTAAGTATTTCAAATGCTTCTACAATGATCATCAAAGACAAAGGGAATATCTTTTTGCAATAAATTAGTCAGAGGCCTAGAGATTTTAGAAAAGTCCTTAATGAACCTCCTATAAAAACCGGCAAGACCAAGGAAACTTCTTATACCTTTTATGTCCTTGGGACATGGCATCTTTTCAATAGCATCAACTTTCGCTTTATCAACTTCAATACCTCTCTCGGAGATCTTGTGCCCCAAGATAATACCTTCATTAACCATAAAGTGACACCTTTCACAATTCAGGACGAGACTAGTGTCTTCACATCTCTGCAAAACTCGATCAAGGTTGCTCAAACAATCATCAAAAGAGGATCCATAGACGGAGAAGTCATCCATGAATACCTCACAAATCTTTTCACAAAAATCAGAGAATATAGCCATCATGCATCTTTGAAAGGTAGCAGGTGCATTACATAAACCAAAAGGCATACATCTATAAGCAAAAGTACCAAAAGGGCAAGTAAAAGTAGTTTTAGATTGATCCTTCGCTGACACAGGTATCTGAGAGAAACCAGAATAACCATCTAGAAAGCAAAAATGTGTGTGTTTGGATAGCCTTTCTAGCATTTGATCAATAAAAGGTAAAGGTAATGATCTTTCTTGGTAGCTTTATTTAACTTACGGAAATCAATTACCATCCTATAACCTGTAATAATTCTTTGCGGGATCAATTCATCTTTATCATTAGGAACAACGGTAATACCTCCCTTTTTAGGGACACAATGGACAGGGCTTACCCATTCACAATCAGCAATGGGATAAATAATACCTGCCTCAAGGAGTTTCAGTATCTCCTTTCTTACCACTTCCATCATCTTGGGATTTAATCGTCTTTGAGGATCTCTAACTGGTTTGGCATCATCCTCCAATGTAATTTTGTGTTGACATAATGTGGGACTAAGGCCCTTAAGATCATCCAGAGTATATCCAATAGCGGCTCGGTGCTTCTTGATACGTCTCCAACGTATCTATAACTTATGAAGTATTCATGCTATTATATTATCCATCTATGATGTTTTATATGCATTTATATGTCATTTTATATAATTTTTGGGACTAACCTATTAACCTAGAGCCTAGTGCCAGTTTCTGTTTTCTCCTTGTTTTTGTGTTTTACAGAAAAGGGATACCAAACGGATTCCAATTGACGTGCCAATTTTTGAGGATTTTTTATGGACCAAAAGAAGACCACGGAGCATCGGAGTTGGGCCAGAAGAGTCCCGGGCTGCCCACGAGAGTGGGGGCGCCCCCCCTAGGGCGCGCCCCCTATCTCGTGGATAGCCCGGAGACCCCCCTGACGTGAAACCAACACCAAATATTCCTATAAATACAGAAACCTTCGGGAAATAACCTAGATCGGAAGTTCCGCCGCCGCAAGCCTCTGTAGCCACGAGAAATCAATCTAGGCCCTCTCCGGCACCCTACTGGAGGGGGCCATCATCACCGTAGGCCATTCAGAGGGGCCATCATCACCATGAAGGCCAAGGACCAGAGGGGGAAAGCCATGGAGGAGGAAGCACAAGGGGGAGAACTTCTCCTCCTCTCTCTTGGTGGCACCGGAGTGCCATCGGGAGGGGAATCATCGCCACGGTGGTCGTCTTCATCAACATCACCATCATCATCTCTTTTATGCGGTCCACTCTCCCGCACCCCGCTGTAATCCCTACTTGAACATGGTGCTTTATGCCACATATTATGATTCAATGATGTGTTGCCATCCTATGATGTTTTGAGTAGATATCTTTTGTCTTTGGGTTGATTGATGATTTAGATTGGTATGAGTTGTATGTTTTACTTTGATGTTGTCCTATGGTGCCCTTCGTGTCACGCAAGCGTGAGGGATTCCCGTTGTAGGGTGTTGCAATACGTTCATGATTCGCTTATAGTGGGTTGCGTGAGTGACTGAAACACAAACCCGAGTAAGTAGGTTGTTGCGTATGGGAATAAAGAGGACTTGATGCTTTAATGCTATGGTTGGGTTTTACCTTAATGATCTTTAGTAGTTGCGGACGCTTGCTAGAGTTCCAATCATAAGTTCATATGATCCAAGAAGAGAAAGTATGTTAGCTTATGCATCTCCCTCATATGAAACTGCAATAGTGATTATCGGTCTTGTTAACAATTGCCCAGGACAATTCCGCACACCGATCCACCATTATTCCACACTCACTATTTATAATATTTAGTATTATATTCTAACTTTATGATAACAGCACCTACTTTTATGTTTTAGCTCTCCGATATCATACAAAGTTATCCTCTACGTACCGACAACACAATTTTATTTCTTGTTCCTAGTTGGAAGCAAACGTTCGGTGCACGTAGGGTCGTATCAGTGGCAGATAGGGCTTGAGAGAATATTGATCTTACCTTTAGCTCCTTGTGGGTTCGACACTCCATACTTATCACTTCCACCTTTGGGAATTGCTATGATGATTACCTGCACTTGGGGATTATCAAGCTCTTTTCTGGCGCCGTTGCCGGGGAGCAATAGCGTGGGGTTGATATTCTCGTGTGTGCTTGTTTGCTTTCTTCACTAAGTAGATTTTGTTTTTCCTTTTTGCTACTGTTTAGTTGTGGGTGAAACATACAAAAAAATTAAGAATGAAAATTCCAAAAAAGAGTTACTTGCCTCTCATGCCTAAAAAAGTTTTTCAAAAAGAGAAGTGATTGGAAAGTTATGCATTGAAGAAGTGAGGGTCGACCTTGAGCACTTGTGTTCATGCTCACGGAAACAATGTAGAATCTTTCATGGAAGTTTCTCTGTAAATAATTATCCCCTTGTATATATCCATTGTATTATAAAAATAATGTGCCAAGCTTTGGTTTTAGTGTGATAAGATTGCTTGCTTACTATGTGCAGAACAAAAACAGAAACTTTGGCTGTAGTGCATGAATTTACATTTTTTACTGGAAATTCAAATTGGTCTGAAACATTTTGCACATTACTTCTGTACAAATTGTTCAAATTTGCAAATTTATTTCATAATTTTTGGATTTACATAAGTTTACTAAACTTCCAGATTACTACAGACTGTCCTGTTCTTGACAGATTCTGTTTTTTGTGTGTTGTTTGCTTATTTTGATTCATCTATGGATAGTATGTAAGGGTATGAACCTTAGAGAAGTTGGAATACATTAGGTTTAACACCAATACAAATAAAGAATGAGTTAATTACAGTACCTTAAAGTGGTAGTTTGCTTTATTACACTAACGGATCTCACAAGTTTTTGTTTAAGTTTTTGTGAATGAAGTGTTTGAAGAACGAGGAGTTACCGATGTGAGAAGAATAAAGAGAGACAAGAGTTTAAGCTTGGGGATGCTGATGGCACCCCAAGTAAATATTCCGAAGGATACTCAAGCATCTAAGCTTGGGGATGCCCCGGTTGGCATCCCATCTTTCTTCTTCAACAAATATCGGTATACCTTGGTTTTTGTTTTGATCACATGATTTGTGTCCTTTGTGTTTTTATTTTTCTTTAAGAATCATGATATTATGAGATAGATCTTCATTGATTTATATAAATACTTCATGTGCTTCACTTATATCTTTTAAGTATGATCTTATAGAATTGCTCTTTGTGCTTCACTTAAATCGTTTGAGTATGGTTTTATAGAATGCTTCGTACGCTTCACTTATATATTTGGAGCTTGGATGTTGGTTAGTCTATATTAATTATAGAATGCTCCAGGAACTTCACTTATATATTTTGGAGTATGAATAGTACTATAATTTAAAGTGGGTTTGGAAGAGTGTCAACTTTAGGAATTAGTGATCCCACTATCTTGGAGGGTGTTGAATCTTCGTACGATATTTATGAAAGTGGATTTGGAAGAGTGTCAACTTTAGTTAGTATTCCACTATTTCGGAAGAGGTTCCAATTGAGTATGAGAACAAAGTTGCTATCCATAATTCTACTGAAAATTATTATGAGGGAGGAATATGTGCTTGTAGGAGTTGCAATAATATCAAGTTTCCTCTCCATGTGCTTAAAATTTTGAAGATATACTTGTTTCGCCTTCCTATGCTAGTTGACTTTTGTTCCTATAAATTGTGTGCTCACAAAATCACTAGGAATAGGAAGTGAGTTAGATTTAAATGTGCTAGTCATATTCTTCATGATGCTCTCTTTGTGTTTCAACTCTTTTCTTTTATGCGAGCATCATTGAAATCATCATGCCTAGCTAAAAGGCATTAAAGAAAAGCGCTTGTTGGGAGACAACCCAATATTTATCCTTACTGTTTTTGTGTGTATACATGATTAAGATACTGTATTAATCATTTTTTATAGCTTTTGTTTCAATAAAGTGCCAAGTAAGACCTTTGGGAAGACTTGGGTGAGAGTTAATGTGATCTTGCTGTAAAAAAAACAGAAACCTTGCGCTCACGAGATTAGCTGTCATTTTTTACAGAAGAGTGATTTTGAGTTGATTCTTTTTGAAGAAGATTAATAGACAAATTCCTCACGTCCACCAATTTATTTCATAATTTTTTGAGTATCAGAAGTATGGTTATTGTTCAGATCATTACAGACTGTTCTGTTTCTGACAGATTCTGTTTTCACTTCATAGTTTGCTTGTTTTCTAGTTTCTATGGCTTATATTTCTCAATATAAATTGTAGAAATGATATGGTACAGTAGGCATTATGTGAAAACAATTATGAACCTTGTCTTTTACAGTACCAAAGTGCATGGTTTACTCTTTATCATACTAACCTATCTCACAAAATTCCATTAAGTTTTGTGTGATTGAAGTTTTGAAGTTTTGGGTTAGATATCGATATGAGGAGAATAAGGAGTGGAAAGACCCTAAGCTTGGGGATTCCCAAGGCACCCCAAGGTAATATCCAAGGCATACTGAAGCGCCACGCTTCCAGGGCATCCCCTCTTTCGTCTTCAAAACTATCGGTACATCTTACTCGGAGCTATATTTTTATTCGTCACATGATATGTATTTTGCTTGGAGCGTGTTTTCAATTTTACTTGCTGTTTGAATAAAATCATTGGATCTTATTATTGAATAAAAAAGGAACCCTCCCATGGCTAGTTAATTATTTGACTACTCAGTGTCTTTCACTCATATCTTTTGGAGTAGTTTGTCATTTACTCAAGTGCTTCATGTTTATCCTATGAGTAAATGGGGGAATGAATTGAATGTCATGAATCTAAATTTCTATATGTTTTCGTATGCTTATAACATGCATAGTAATGACTTCACATATAAAGAGTATGAGGCATAAAGGTTGTTGAGAGTTGGCAAACGTAGTTTTGGTCATTGTTGCAATTAATAGGAAGTAATAAGGAAAGAGAGGTTCACATACAAATATATTATCTTGGACATCTTTTATGATTGGGAGCACTCATTAAGTATGACATGCTAAAAAAGTTGACGTTGGACAAGGAAGACAACGTAATGATTTGTGTTTTCTCACATCTCAATTAAAGTATATTGTCATTGACCTTCCAAATATGTTGAGCTTGCCTATCCCCCTCATGCTACCCAAATTCCTTGCACCAAGTAGAGATACTACTTGTGCTTCCAAATATACTTAAACCCAGTTTTGCCACGAGAGTCCACCATACCTACCTATGGATTGAGTAAGATCCTTCAAGTAAGTTGTCATCGGTGCAAGCAATAAAAATTGCTCTTTAAATATGCATAACTTATTAGTGTGGAGAAAATAAGCTTTGTACGATCTTGTTGTGGAAGTAATAAAAGTGACGGACTGCATAGTAAAGGTCCACATACAAGGGGCAATATAAAGTGACGTTCTTTCGCATTAAGATTTTGTGTATCCAACCCTAAAAGCGCATAACAACCTCTGCTTCCCTCTGCGAAGGGCCTATCTTTTACTTTATGTTTTTACTTTATGCTTGAGTCAAGGTGATCCTCACCTTTCCCTTTTCATTTTATCCTTTGGCAAGCTCCTCGTGTTTGAAAGATCATGATATATATATCCAATTGGATGTAAGTTAGCATGGGCTATTATTGTTGACATCACCTAAAGGTGAATACGTTGGGAGGCAACACAATAAGCCCCTATATTTCTTAGTGTCCGGCTGAAACTCCATAACCACAAGTATTGCGTGAGTGTTAGCAATTGTAGAAGACTATATGATAGTTGAGTATGTGGACTTGCTAAAAAGCTCTATTCTTGACTCTTTCTGATGTTATGATAAATTGCAATTGCTTCAATGACTGATATTATAGTTTGTTAGTTCTCAATGAAGTTTCTGAACCATACTTGACATTGTGAATAGATTGTTACTTGATCATGAAAAGTTTTATGAGATAAGCTATTATTATGACACATATTGATGCTAGAAAAGGTGACTGAAATTATCATTGATCAAACTTGTGCACCTGCTAGCATTCACACTTAATAAATTATTTCTTTTATCATTTACCTACTCGAGGACGAGCAGGAATTAACCTTGGGGATGCTGATACGTCTCCAACGTATCTATAATTTATGAAGTATTCATGCTATTATATTATCCATCTATGATGTTTTATATGCATTTATATGTCATTTTATATGATTTTTGGGACTAACCTATTAACCTAGAGCCCAGTGCCAGTTTCTGTTTTCTCCTTGTTTTTGTGTTTTACAGAAAAGGGATACCAAAGGGAGTCCAATTGACGTGCCAATTTTTGAGGATTTTTTATGGACCAAAAGAAGACCACGGAGCATCAGAGTTGGGACAGAAGAGTCCCGGGCTGCCCACGAGAGTGCCCCCCCTAGGGCGCGCCCCTATCTCGTGGACAGCCCGGAGACCCCCTGACGTGAAACCAACGCCAAATATTCCTATAAATACAGAAACCTTTGGGAAATAACCTAGATCGGAAGTTCTACCACCGCAAGCCTCTGTAGCCACGAGAAATCAATCTAGGCCCTCTCCGGCACCCTGCCGGAGGGGGCCATCATCACCGGAGGCCATGGAGGAGGATCTCGGAGGGGCCATCATCACCATGAAGGCCAAGCACGAGAGAGGGAAAGCCATGGAGGAGGAAGCACAAGGGGGAGAACCTCTCCTCCTCTCTCTTGGTGGCACCGGAGTGCCATTGGGAGGGGAATCATCGCCACGGTGATCGTCTTCATCAACATCACCATCATCATGACCATCCTCATCTCTTTTATGCGGTCCACTCTCCCGCACCCCGCTGTAATCCCTACTTGAACATGGTGCTTTATGCCACATATTATGATTCAATGATGTGTTGCCATCCTATGATGTTTTGAGTAGATATCTTTTGTCTTTGGGTTGATTGATGATTTAGATTGGTATGAGTTGTATGTTTTACTTTGATGTTGTCCTATGGTGCCCTCCATGTCACGCAAGCGTGAGGGATTCCCGTTGTAGGGTGTTGCAATACGTTCATGATTCGCTTATAGTGGGTTGCATGAGTGACTGAAACACAAACCTGAGTAAGTAGGTTGTTGCGTATGGAAATAAAGAGGACTTGATGCTTTAATGCTATGGTTGGGTATTACCTTAATGATCTTTAGTAGTTGCGGACGCTTGCTAGAGTTCCAATCATAAGTGCATATGATCCAAGAAGAGAAAGTATGTTAGCTTATGCCTCTCCCTCATATGAAACTGCAATAGTGATTATTGATCTTGTTAACAATTGCCTAGGACAATTCCGCACACCGATCCACCATTATTCCACACTCGCTATTTATAATATTTAGTATTATATTCTAACTTTATGATAACAACACCTACTTTTATGTTTTAGCTCTCCGATATCATACAAAGTTATCCTCTACGTACCGACAACACAATTTTATTTCTTGTTCCTAGTTGGAAGCAAACATTTGGTGCACGTAGGGTCGTATCATGGCAAATAGGGCTTGAGAGAATATTGATCTTACCTTTAGCTCCTTGTGGGTTCGACACTCCATACTTATCACTTCCACCTTTGGGAATTGCTATGATGATTCCCTGCACCTGGGGATTATCACTTCTTCAGAGTTTTCAATAATCTTTCTTCTTCTTTCTCTGAAAGGTTAGCCCTAATAATAACAGGATATATTTCTTTTTCATCAAGATAAGCATACTTAAGATTATCAGGTAATGGTTTGAGTTCAAACACGGGATCACCCTTGGGTGGAGGGGCATCCCCAAGAATTTCAATGGGAAGGTTATGTTTCAGCATAGGTTCCTGTTTAAGGAACACTTCATCTATTTCTTCCCTTTCCTTCATAAACATATCGTTTTCATGGTCTAGCAAATATTGTTCTAACGGATCAGTTGGAGGAACAACAATGGAAGCAAGACCAATAATCTCATCCTTGCTAGGTGGTTCCCTTTCACGAGGTTGTCTATTAAACTTAGCGAAATTAAACTCATGAGACATACCATCTATGCCAACAGTGACAATATTCTTTTCACAATTAATCTTAGCACTAGCAGTATTCAAGAAGAGTCTACCAAAAATATAATGGGACAAAAATCATCTTGTGGGGAACCAAGAACAAGGAAATCATCAGGGTATTTAACCTACCCACACAAAACTTCAACATCTCTAACAATCCCAATAGGTTTAATGGTATCCCTATTAGCAAGCTTATTAATAGTAACATCAATGTCTTCTAATTCAACGGGTGCAAGGTCGTGCATAATTTCTTTATAAAGATCATAAGGTATCGCACTAGCACTAGCACCCATATCACATAAGCCATGATAACAATGATCTCCTATTTTAACAGAAATAACAGGCATGCCTACGACAGGTCTGCGTGTCTTAGTATCAGGTCTAGCAATATTAGCAGTCTCGCCTAAGAAAGAAATAACATGCCCATCTAAGTCCTCATCCAAGAGATCTTTAACCATAGCAATACTAGGTTCAAAATTAATTTGCTCAGGAGGTGTATAAGTCCTAGTATTACTCTTACGAACAACAGTCGAAGCTTTAGCATGATCCTTTATCCTAACATTGAAAGGAGGTTTTTCGACATAAGCAGTAGGAACAATAGGATCACTATAGGTAATAGTCTTTTCTTCGACTGTAATAGGTGCAACTACTTTAACTTCAATAGGAGGATTATATTTAAACCACTTCTCTTTAGGGAGATCAACGTGAGTAGCAAAAGATTCACAGAAGGAAGCTACTATCTCAGTATCAAGTCCATACTTAGCGCTAAATCCACGAAAAACATCGGTATCCATAAAAGATTTAACACAATCGAACTTAGGTGTCATACCTGACTCCTTACCATCGTCGGAACCCCAATCTTCAGAGTTGCGTTTAATTCTTTCCAATAAGTCCCATTTGAAATCAATAGTCTTCAGCATATAAGAACCAGCACAGGAAGTATCGAGCAGGTTGCGATTATCAAGAGAAAGTCGAGAATAAAAATTTTGAATAATCATTTCCCGAGAGAGCTCATGATTGGGGCAGGAATATAACATTGACTTAAGCCTCCCCCAAGCTTGAGCGATGCTTTATCCTTCGCGAGGCCAGAAATTATATATGTAATTACGATCACGATGAACAAGATGCATAGGATAGAACTTCTGGTGAAATTCCAACTTCAATCGCTTATAATTCCAAGATCTCGTATCATCACATAACCTATACCATGTCAATGCATCTCCCTTCAAAGATAAAGGGAAGACCTTCCTTTTGACAACATCATCGGGAATACCTGCAAGCTTAAGTAATCCACAAACTTCATCCACAAAGATATATGGTGTAAATCGGGATGCAATGTTCCATCTCCTACAAATGGATTAGCTAGCAGTTTCTCTATCATACCCGAAGGAATCTCAAAGTAAATATTTTCATAAAGTTCAGTAGGTTGAGGAGAAACTCTTTGCTCTTCTGGTTGGGGTGAAGATACCCCAAACAAGCCCCTCAAAGGATTAGTTTCCATAGTGACAAGTAACAGAAAATTTCAGCACACTATATAAATGTTTCCTTACCAAGTTCCACTCACCAAAAGTGCTACACTCCCCGGCAACGGCGCCAGAAAGAGTCTTGATGACCCACAAGTGTAGGGGATCTATCATAGTCCTTTCGATAAGTAAGAGTGTCAAACCCAACGAGGAGCAGAAGGAAATGATAAGCGGTTTTCAGTAAGGTTTTCTGCAAGCACTGAAATTGTAGGTGATAGATAGTTTTGTGATAAGATAAATAGTAACGAGCAACAAGTAAACAAGGTAAATAAGGTGCAGAAAGGTGGCCCAATCCTTTATGTAGCAAAGGATAAGCCTAGACAACTTCTAATAATGATAAAGGAGCTCCCGAGGACACATTGGGAATTATCATCGAGCTAGTTTTCATCATGCTCATATGATTCGCATTCGGTACTTTGATAATTTGATATGTGGGTGGACCGGTGCTCGGGTACTGCCCTTACTTGGAAAAGCATCCCACTTATGATTAACCCCTATTGCAAGCATCCGCAACTACAACAAAAGTATTAAGGTAAACCTAACCATAGCATGAAACATGTGGATCCAAATCAGCCCCTAACGAAGCAACGCATAAACTAGGGTTTAAGCTTCTGTCACTCTAGCAACCCATCATCTACTTATTACTTCCCTATGCCCTCCTCTAGGCCCAATAATGGTGAAGTGTCATGTAGTCGACATTCACATGACACCACTAGAGGAGAAGACAACATACATCTCATCAAAATATCAAACGAATACCAAATTCACATGACTACTAATAGCAAGACTTCACCCATGCCCTCAGGAACAAATGTAACTACTCACAAAGCATATTCATGTTCATAATCAGAGGTGTAATAATATGCATTAAGGATCTGAACATATGATCTTCCACCAAGTAAACCAATAAGTATCAATTACAAGGAGTAATCAACACTACTAGCAACCCACAGGTACCAATTTGTGGTTTTGGATACAAGAGATGAACTAGGGTTTGAGAAGAGATGGTGCTGGTGAAGATGTTGATGGAGATTAACCCCCTCTGGATGAGAGGATCATTGGTGATGATTTCCCCCTCCCGAAGGGAAGTGTCCCCGACACAACAGCTCCGCCAGAGCCCTAGATTGGTTCTGCCAAGATTCCGCCTCGTGGCGGCGGAGTTTCGTCTCGTAAGCTTGCCCACGATTTTTTCCAGGGTAAAAGCGATGATATAGCAGAAGATACCTATAGGGGGGCGCCCCCTGTCTCCTGGACAGGGTGTGGGCCCCCTGGTGTATTTCTTTCGCTCAGAAATTCTTATTAATTCCAAAAAGTTGTTTCGTGGAGTTTCAGGACTTTTGGAGTTGTGCAGAATAGGTTTCCAACGTTTGCTCCTTTTCCAGCCAGAATTCCAGCTGCCGGCATTCCCCCTCTTCATGGTGAATCTTGTAAAATAAGAGAGAATAGCCATAAGTACTGAGATATATTGTGTAATAGCAGCCCATAATGCAATAAATATTGATATAAAAGCATGATGCAAAATGGACGTATCACACATCAAGCCGGATATGCTCTCTTTGACAGAAGTCCTCCATCTCACCTTTAGAAAGGTTCGTGCCATTATCCGTGATGATGCTGTGTGGAAAACCAAAGCAGAAGATCACCTTCTTGATGAATTGAACCGTCGTGGCTGTGTCACACTTGCTTACGGGCTCCGCTTCAACCCATTTAGTGAACTTGTCAACCGCCACCAACAGGTGGGTCTTCTTATCTTTGGACCGCTTAAAAGGTCCCACCATATCAAGCCCCCAAGTAGAAAATGGCCAAGTGATTGGAATCATCCGTAGCTCTTGAGCCGGAACATGAGCTCGGCGTGAAAACTTCTGACAAGCGTCACATCGCTTTACCAGATCCTCAGCATCAGCATGAGCCGTCAACCAGTAGAAACCATGACGAAAAGCTTTAGCAACCAGGGATTTTGAACCGGGGTGGTGACCACAATCGCCTTCATGGATCTCACGCAAAATCTCTTGGCCCTCTTTAGGAGAAACACAACGCTGGAACATGCGTGAAACATTGCAGTGGTGTAACTCGCCTTTGTGAATAACCATGGACTTTTGATCGCTGGACTATTTGTTTGGCTAGAACTTCATCATCTGGTAACTCGCCACGGTTCATATACGCCAAATATGGAACCGTCCAATCTGGAATTACATGTAAAGTAGCCACCAACTGTGCCTTCGGGTCAGGAACAACTAAATCCTCCTCTGTAGGCAATTTAACAGACGGGTTATGCAGGATATCCAGAAAGGTATTGGGTGGTACCGGTTTACGTTGAGACCCCAGCCGGCTTAGAGCATCTGCCGCTTCATTTTTGCGTCGATCAATGTGCTCAACCTGATAACCCTTGAAGTGACCCGCCACATTATCCACCTCTTGTCTGTAAGCCGCCATGAGTGGATCCTTAGAGTCCCAAGTGCCAGAAACTTGCTGAGCCACCAGATCAGAGTCTCTGAAGCATCGTACTCGGCTTAAGTTCATCTCTTTAGCCACACGGAGACCATGGAGTAAGGCCTCGTATTCAGCTGCATTGTTAGTACAAGAAAACATTAAGCGGAGAACATAACAAATTTTATCACCTCGAGGGGAAGTAAGGACAACTCCAGCCCCCGAGCCCTCCAATTGCCTGGACCTGTCAAAGTGGATAGTCCAGTATGTGGTATCCGGTTTGTCTTCCGATGCCTACAACTCCGTCCAATCATTGATGAAGTCAACAAGCGCCTGAGACTTGATGGTTGTCCGAGGCATATACTCCAACCCGTGTGGACCAAGCTCAATAGCCCACTTTGCAACTCGGCCAGTTGCCTCCCTGTTCTGAATTATATCGCCCAAAGGAGCAGAACTGACCACTATGATGGGATGGCCTTGAAAGTATTGCTTAAGCTTCCGGCTTGCCATAAAAACCCCATACACCAGCTTCTGCCAATGTAGATATCTTTGCTTTGACTCGATGAGTACTTCACTGATGTAGTAAACCGGTCTTTGAACCAGATATTCCTTCCCAGCCTCCTTGCGCTCAACCAAAATCGCCACCCTGATAGCTCGGTCATTAGTAGCCACGTATAATAACAGTGGCTCATTGTCAACCGGAGCAGCAAGGACCGGCGGTTCAGCCAACTGTCTCTTCAAGTCCTCAAACGCCGCATCAGCTGCGTCACTCCAGACAAAAGTGTATGTTTTCTTCAACATCTGATACAGAGGGATCGCCTTCTGTCCCAAGCGGCTGATAAACTGGCTCAGGGCTGCAATTCGACCTGCCAGACGCTGAACATCATTGATACACGCCGGTTTAGCCAAAGATGTAATCACTTTAATCTTTTCCGGATTAGCCTCAATGCCCCTCTTAGACACCAGAAAGCCTAAGAGCTTGCCTGCCGGAACACCAAAAACGCACTTGTCCGGATTGAGCATCATCTTATAAACCCGAAGATTGTCAAAGGTCTCCTTGAGGTCATCTATCAATGTCTCCTTCTTCCTGGATTTCACCACAATGTCATCCACATAGGCATGAACATTGCACCCAATCTGAGTATGAAGACAATTCTATACACAGCGCTGATAAGTCGCCTGGGCACTCTTGAGCCCAAAGGGCATAGAGACATAGCAGAAGGCTCCAAAGGGAGTGATGAAGGCTGTCTTCTCCTGGTCCTTAACTGCCATTTTGATCTGATGATAGCCAGAATAAGCATCCAAGAAACTCAAACGCTCACAATCCGCTGTAGCATCAATGATCTGATCAATACGCGGGAGAGCAAAAGGATCTGCCGGACAAGCTTTGTTCAAGTCCGTGTAGTCCACACACATGTGCCAAGTGCCATTCTTCTTAAGCACTAGCACCGGATTGGCCAGCCACTCTGGATGAAAAACTTTGATGATAAATCCAGCAGCCAACAGCCGGGCTACCTCCTCTCCAATGGCCTTGCGTCTTTCTTTGTTGAAGCGGCGAAGAAACTGCTTGACCGGTTTAAACTTGGGATCAATATTGAGAGTGTGCTCAGCGAGTTCCCTCGGTACACCTGGCATATCAGAAGGCTTCCATGCAAAGATGTCCCGGTTCTCACGGATGAACTCGATGAGCGCGCTTTCCTATTTCGGATCCAGATTAGTGCTGATACTAAACTGTTTAGATGAATCGCTAAGAACAAAATCAACAAGTTTAGTCTCATCCGTCGGTTTGAACTTCAGGGTCGGGTCATGCTCTGTGGTGGGCTTCTTCAGAGGGGTCATATCTGCCGGATCAACATTGTCTTTGTAGAACTTCAACTCTTCTGTTGCACAAACTGACTCAGCATAGGCCGCATCACCCTCTTCACAATCCAAAGCGATCTTACAACTCCCGTGTACCGTGATGGTCCCCTTATGACCCGGCATTTTGAGCTGTAAATAAATATAACAAGGCCTTGCCATGAACTTTGCGTAAGCCGGCCGTCCAAACAGGGCGTGATATGGGCTCTGGATTTTCACCACTTCAAAGGTCAAAGTTTCTGACCTGGAATCATGCTCATCACCAAACACAACCTCCAAAGCTATCTTGCCAACCGGATATGCCGATTTACCTGGTACTACACCGTGAAAGACAGTGTTCGACGGTTTAAGATTCTTATCCGTCAACCCCATGCGACGGAAGGTTTCATAATACAGGATGTTGATGCTGCTCCCTCCATCCATGAGTACCTTGGTGAACTTATAACCTCCCACCTGAGGTGCCACCACTAAAGCCAGATGACCCGGATTATCAACCCGGGGCGGATGATCCTCTCCGCTCCACACAATGGGCTGCTCGGACCAACACAAGTAACGGGGTACTGCCGGTTCAACAACATTAACTGCCCTCTTGTGAAGCTTCTGATCGCGCTTACATAAGCTAGTTGTGAAAACATGATACTGGCCGCCATTCAACTACTTTGGATGACTTTGAAAACCTGATTGCTGCTGGTTCCCCTAATTGTTCTGTTGGTTGTGACCACCTTGGTTGTTCTGGTTGCCCCGATTATTCTGAAATCCAGAGTTTGAACCGCCGCCACCGTGAAAACCTGGACCTGAACCGCCATACGGACCCTGATCATACTGGAAGAGATCAGAGTTTTTGAACTCCTTCATAATGAAACAATCCTTCCAGAGGTGCGTTGCCGGGACCTCCTTTGTCCCGTGCTTTGGGCAGGGATGGTTTAACAGGCGCTCCAGATTCATGCCTCCACCGGGCTGGGGCAGTTTACCCTTACGATGCTGCGCATTGCCCTGCATATTGGTGTTAGCCACAAAATCCGAATTATCCGCTTTATGCTTACCATTGTTCCCGTGGTTCGTCTGGTTATTCTGTCCTTTTGAACCGGCATTCTTCTTTCCCTTCTCCTGCTTCTGTTCGTCAGAATCGGGATCTTTGGTATTATCCGAATCAGCATATTTAACCAGAGCTGCCATGAGTGTGCCCATATCATTGCAGTGCCGCTTGAGCCGTCCCAACTTCATCTTTAGCGACTTAAACCGGCAATTCCCCTCCAATGTTACAATTGCTGTATCAGCAATGATGCGGTCTGATGAATGCAGGATTTCTGAAACCGGCGCACCCAATGCGTTGTTGACTCGTTCTCTCCTTGAACACAAGCAGCCAGATCCACAATGGACATGGGTTGTTTGCATGTATCCTTGAAGTTCGCTATAAACCGGGCCTTCAATTGATCGCATGACCTGATGGAGTTAGCGGGCAGGCTCTTCAACCAAGTACGAGCCGTTCCTTTCAACATCATGGTGAAAGTATTTTGCACATGCCGCTTCATCCACTTCCAGCATCTCCATAGCCATCTTGTAGCTCTCAACCCATGACTCGGTGGTAAATCGGCGGTGTAATTAGGCACCTTCTGCGGGCCCTTGAAATCCTTGGGTAACCGTACATTGCGCAGAGCTGGAGTGAGACACGACACTCCCCATGAGTTAAAAAAGCAAGCCCGGTACCTCGCTCTACTGACGCCGCTGGCTAAACCGGGGCGGATTGATGATGAACCGCGTACTGTGCCGCTAATGCGGCCTCCCTTCATGCTCTGCCATTATCCACCACGTCCTGAGCATTTGCACCACCGCGCGCCGGATTAGGCCCTCGAGGGGCGTCACGGTTCCACGCACTGCTTGACACAGCTGGCTCATCCATGTGCCTGCTGTAGCTCCTGCTCGGGAGAGGGGTCGAGTGAATCCTGTCTCGGCTGTATGAATAAGCCTGCTGCTGCACCATAGCAGTCTGAAGAAGATCCCTGGCCCGCCGCGTCTCAACCGCCGCTGGCGACTCACCCTCTATCGGAATAGCTGCCAATCGGGATGCTGCAGCGATCATGTTGTCCAAAGGGGTGGAGAAGTGACCCGGCGGGGGTGTTTGGTAATGCGGCGGGGGTGTTGTGTACTGCGGCGGGTTATCTGTTCGCCGAGGTGGGCCCATCACTTGTGGCTGATCTAGTGCTCCGGTCCTTGGTACTGCAGTCCGGTTTACCGTTGCTGGGTTGCTGGTTCCTGCTCCCGGCGTACTGAAGAGATTCATCGCATTGTAATCCGTCAGCAGGCGAGACTGATGTCTTCTCCTCAATATGTCATTTGAAGCATTCTGATCTAGCAAGAGTCGATAATTTTCGGCCTGAATCCTCTGTGACTGGGCATCCAAAGCGACCCGTTCTTCAGCCATCCTGGTTTCCTCAGCCGCCAAGTCTTCTTTAGCCTGAGTTATCTGACCCCGCAACTTTGTGACCTCCGCATTATGCCGATCTTGAGTCTCCGGGGTAACCGCTGTGGTCAACAACATCGTCCAGGCGTCCAATAAACCGGAAAGAACTTGAGCCGGTCGGCGCGCGGGGCCTCCTGCCCCGGCTGCTGATCCGGAATCCATTGCCGCTGCAGTTGAGTTTTGCAACACTGGCTGTGTATCGGCCATGAAGATTGCGACCCGATTTGGCGGTTCAAGAAATTCCAGAATACTGCTGCCGTCGGAATACCCTTCGAACAAGCCATCTTGAACTTGATACAAAGATTCGGTCTCACCGGTGGATGACTCGCCATCGGAATAAACGGTCGTCTCACCCTCGGACACCGATTCAGATTCGATCCCATGGATACATCCTACGAACGCACGCTTCATGGCGGGCTGAATCCGGGCAGGACTCGCACGCTGAGCCGTCTCGAAGAGGTCGGTGCAGATGTCCGGCTCAGGGCCCGGTTCGCCGATCTTGCCGATGAAGACATGAATTCCTCCGAAGGGGACCTGGTACCCATACTTGATTGAGCCGGCGTCGGGGCCCCAGCCTGCGTCGTCGATGTACATCTTGCCGCGACGACTCTTAGTCATCCTGCCCACTGCGTATCCCTTGAGCCCTTCGAAATTGCTCTCTAAGAACTTGAAACCATCATGCGATAGCCCCACGGTGGGCGCCAACTATCATGGAATTATCACGTCAGATGTCCTAGTGAAAGGACTTAGTCGTGGAGCCATCGCGACCGGGTTAGCTTAGAGGGGTTAAACCGGACAAAGGACACAGGGAGTTTATACTAGTTCGGCCCCTTGCGGTGAAGGTAAAAGCCTATGATCCAGTTGTGGTGTTCTTGATGTGGTCTCGATTACCAGGAAGCAAATATGCTTTGCCTAGTTCTCGAGTTGATCTTTTCTTGTCCCTGAACCGCCGCCGGGTCGTCCCTATATATACACAGGTTGACGCCCGGCCGGTCTACAGAATCCCGAGGCCGGCTCATACAAGTGTCCGGCTCGGTTTCTCCTTTCCCTGACTTACAACACAAGTTATGCATATATGGCGGTTCACTACTATGGGCCCTAATCCGCCACTGGGCTCTGGGCCTCTAAGTCTTCATAGTTGAAACGGCATAACTTTCATCTTCATGGGCTCTTGTACGGGAATCCTTATGAGGGTAATCCGACCCTTCCTGGGCAGTTTAACTCAGTAGTCATATCCCCAACAGCCGGCGATTTGCGTCTATCTGCACTGCCTCCACCATCGCCCTCGCCATCGCTACCTGTGTGGCTCGGTGCGTCAGCCACACCGACAAAATGTTTTAAATTTGCATGTTTTAAATTTGCAGTTATATTTTATTAATCTGCATGTTTTAAATTTAAATATTTTGTGTGTCTGTTTAATTTTTTTAAGACCACTCGGACAAATGTCTTGGTCAAGGTGGGCGCACCGACCGACCCAAATCAAAAACCTGACACACGCGTCTGCTCGACTGACCCAAACAGACAAAAAACAAACAAAAATCACATTCTTTTGCATCGGCTTGTTGAAATTGACCGTACAAGCGGGACCTATTTGTCTGGAATTATGCCGTATCTAAACACTAGAGTAGACCTATCGGCAATGTATTACATCAATATGTGGTGTTTTTCACAACAAACCTGTATAGTAGGTGTTTTGTGCAACACTAGACCTAATAAGTGGTGGTTTGTGCAATTCCCTTTCGCAACGTAGATAGAAACGTACAGGAGCAAGGAGAAGGGACGTAGAAGAAAAACGGTTGGACAAAGTATTAGTAGAAGATGAACATGTATATTGTGTCGTATTGATAGGCTTCAGAAATTTCATCTGTGTTCCAGGTAGTTTCTACCGAAATGACCTTTTGAATCACGTCGTAGATGAACGGCGATACAGGTGTGTCCGGGGGTTTAATCTCCTTCTCTAAAAAAAAGGTGTGTCACCTGCGTGCCCCTGCGATTTTCGTTGTAATCCTGAACGACCAGACCTAGGTGGTACTGATGATGGAGCCTGGAGGCACAGGCGGCCCGGAGAGATACTCATGTGTTCACACAAGTGCGTAGTACATTCGTTTCATGTGAAGGTCGATCGGTTTTGACAAGCTCACACGGAAAGGCTCCGGGAGGGCTGGCGGAATGCACGCATGTCCTTCAGCAGAACCTAGTTCGTTGTGCCATTGAATCATGGGGGCCGGTGCTATGATCCATGGTGACGTGGTGTCGCACCACTATCTCTACTTCTAATAAAGCAGTTGATGAATAGTCTGCCGGTTATTTTTCGCTGGTTTTTTTTCGTCTCACCACTTTCGTTGGTTTTATTTTGTCTCCCTCCCACCTGCCTTTTCGCTTCACCACCCACGTAAACCCATCAGATTAGTTACCATATATTCGTGCTTGATTTGGCAGGTGTCGATTCAATTTAATCATGTAAATAATTAATAATTAAGAATTAAAAATAATACCATATACAGAAGATCACCTTCCAAACAAATCACCTCCCTCTCCGATTTATTTCTCACACGGATCTCCTTTCATACTAATAAAGTACGCATTACATTCCTAACGAAGAGAGAAAATAAAAAATGAAACCCCCACCCGCACGACCCCGCCCACGCCTCCAGTGCGCCGCCACCCGCCACCACGTTGCTGCGCGCCACCCCCCACCTCCAATGCGCCGCCTCCAATGCCCCGCCACCCACCGCCACGCTGCTGCGCGCCGCCGGGCGCGGCGACGGCGTTCTCCGGCCAGATCCGGCTGAGGAGGCGAGTAGGAGTCGTATCCTGTTCCGGGGACGGTGTGGAGATGATCTAGGAGGCACGGGAGGAGATCCAGCGGCGGGGCTTGAACTCCAAGTTCTTGGCGGTGGCGTTCCTCGCCGGTTCCGAGCGAGCGAGCTCCGACAGATTCTGCGTCTTGCGGCGATGGTCGTGTTATCTCTGCAGCGGCAGTGGCGAGTCGGCGACACACAACTGGCGCCGCGCTCCGTAGGTCAGATTATCTCATCCCTCACCCTGGGATACCCTGATCTCTCTCTCTCTCTCTCTCTGTGTCTGTGTGTGTGCAAGGAATCTTAATTAATTATTTGCTTGGAGTTTAGGATCCAAGTACGCCCCTCTTTGTGGTGTTCACTGATTTCTTGGAGCAACAACGTGTTGTTGGAGTTGCCGAAGCATTAGGTCGAAGGAAAGATGACGATGAAGGACACACAGAGGAGTGTGACCGGTGATGGCAGCAAGGTTACCGACAGGTATGCATGCATTAACCGACTGTACAGTGTTCCTGTGTGATGCTACTGGTTTTAACGTTTGTACTGTGATGCCACTGACAGTTTAAGTAAATCTGCTATCATTTGGGATGTGAGTTGTCACAACTTGATGTGCTCTGGTGTTCGGCTCAAAATTGCTTTTGGGAATGATTCCTCTAAATAGACTACTTATGCTTGACATTTTACTTTTGTTATTTCTATTTGTAACTCAATTTTGGTATCCTGTCAAATTGACAATACTTTTTCTGGATATGGTAGTTGAGAATAGTTATGGTATATGGCGGAGTTAGCCCATCCTCATCAATGACTCTTCCTCAGGGATTTGCTGAACTAGAGTTAGTAATGGGGGTATTGCAGACTGTTTTGAATTATGGGGCTATTGCAGACTTTAGAAGCTGAATTAAATTTTTGTGCAATTGGAAAAGGTGTATACAACTTGAATTTATTAGGTAGTATAGGAGAGATATGAAATTTTAAAAGTGTCAGTCAGATTTGTGTGTTGTTTTGGGTAGTATTCAGTTTTGTTCCATCTTAGAGGCCAATAATGCACATGTGATATTATCTACATTATTCAGTTTATACGGCTTCCCATATTCCAATGGTTGTATTTTGCTAAATTGCCCATCTACTTACTGGAATTCTCACAAATAGAAGTGCAGTCAGAAGGTAAAAAGGATGGTATGGTATGTCTCCATTCACATGGTACTGAACTGTTAGTGATGCTTTGTGTTATTCTGCAGACTTGAATTTAGTTTCTATGGTTTTCTTTTTCTGTTCATAGACGAGAGTATAGTCTGAAGAGAAAAAATGATATGCTCTGAAGTCTCAAGGGTGTGCAAGAACAGTGAGATTTATATTACCGAACATATTGTTAACAATTTGTTTTTTTGCAGACTTGCTCTCAGTTTTTATTCTTGGCAGGTGATTCTTCATGATAATTTTTCGTAGAGGAACATTTTTGGTAAGCGTATTGTAATATTGACTCCCACCTTTTTATTTACATGTAAAGATAACCAATTGGAAATTTTAAATTTTAAATGTACATTTAACTTATTTTGTGAAATAACATCATGTCGTTCAGATAATTTGATTTCCCTCTATGATATTCTTTGGCTTTAGTATATCTCGGGACAAAGTTGTCAGAAGTTCTATGCTTCATAACCAAAACATAATCTCCTTTTTGTTATTTGATTTGCATCATGATGTGTGCCCATATGTTCCCCTGTCGCTTAAAAAAATTAATGCCCGATGCAATGCACGTGCATATACCTATCATGACAAATAAACCTCATCATGAAAGCATTTATGTCCCTATTTAATTTGCGATGGCAGGGTGGCGCCGGGAACGGGGATCAGTGGTGCTGGTGTCGATGTTGCGGTACAAGGCAGGATGCGGGACAGGACGGCCATCCGTGTGAGGCAGTCGGCGGCGAGGGTTTGTGGCATCAGGAGGAGCTCCCGCGACGCCTCCAGATTCAAGGTGTTGGCCCGAGACCACCGAAGAGGGAGGAGATGTGGTTAGTATTTCCAGAGGGAAAAAAAGAGAAGAAGAACAAGAACGACGACCATCTCAGGTTTCAGGTACGATGGGGACGGCAGCGAAGCGCATGGCGCTTGCAAACATGATACTGTGATAGAACCTGATGACATCTTGCCCAGGTAAGATTCTTCTATGTTCCAACTCTGGCACTCGTTGGTCTTTTACTATCAGAGCTTACAAAATCTTAGATGCTGCCTACAAAAGGCTGAGACACAATATTTTGATTGCAGATTGTATATTCTTCAGTAATATGCAAAGACTAAGTGAGAAACACAATGTTTTGATTGCAGTCTTGCAGACAACATCTTGTTCAGCAAGTAGATGCCTTCCTATGCATGTATATCCTGACTGGATTGTAAGCCATTATCGAAATTTACTGGTATTGAAACAGAAGGGCATATGCTCTTAATCTCCCTTTAATCTCAAAATCTACCAGTAGGTTATAACATAAATCTTAGAGATTTTAATGATATGTATTGACCTGCAAGTCTTAACTTTTAATGATATTTTTTAGTACATTGTTCACCTTTTAGTCAACTTCCTTATGGATGTATTTCAAATACAACTTTCCCATGTAGTCAACCTTGAATATTAATTTATTGGAACCATTTAGATTAATTACAAGAAGTAGTCATTTTATTTCTACATGGGTTGAAGTGAAGCAAATAAACAATTATCCCGTTTAATTCATGTAAAGTTCATATCTGTCATTACTAATGGAGGTGGCACCTTCAAACATGAGAAATTATGCAGTATATCTATTTTATTTTGTATCTAGCATTGTTGCTTACAGTGTAGGTTTTTTTGGGTCTTATGTGGGTGTATGATTTATTGCAGTATAGTAAACATAACTGGACGTGTGATTTATATTCACTTTTCTTCCTTCATGCTTTCCTTCCTCTCTCTCTCTCTCTCTCTCTCTCTCTCTCTGTGTGTGTGTGTGTTGTGCTAGATGGCTCATCCTCATCGTTTGGATTTCTCAAATTGATGCCTTATTTTGTATCTCTTAGTTCAGGGACACACCTATTTTGAAGTACAACAGGCGACTTTAATTTTGTGGAATATCAAGAAAAAATAATACACGCTCCTGAGGTTACCCATGCAATTTAGCATTATTTAAAACCTACAATGTCCATTTCCTCTAATTACTAGTAGAGTGCCCTTGCGTTGCTACGGGCGACAATGCAGATAACCAGCATTCTTATACTCACAATGTTACTAATATGTTGACGATGAAAATGATATCATGAGAGCTGCATTCTTCCTCATCTCTCCACATAAATAGATATTTCTAACATAGTTCCACAAATTTGTTTTATTTCTATGATTGCTCGGGATAGGAGTATGCAAATGAAATGTTGCAGGATGTTGCGCCGACCATCCCTTTAACCCTTGCCACCATCTCCGCCACCCGAGACCTCTCGTACCCTACATTCAAATCGATTAATCCACTGCCCATCTCTACCAACGACGATCCATCTCTGCTAATGGTTCTTCTTCCTCCCTCTTCTGCTTTTTTTCTTCGTCCATCCTATTGACCCGCCCACCTCTTCGTGCCTAACCAATTGCCACTGCCACCCTATAGCCGGTGAGTGTTACCGAACGCCGCCCCATGCTTGAGTCACCACCTCTGCCGTCGTCAATACCATCCATCCCTCTAAACCCAACCACCATCTCTAGTGCCCATGACCACTCGCACACCGCACTTGAGTCCGTCAACCCCTGGCCTCTCCTCCACCACCGACGACCCGCTGGTGCTACTATTCTTCTTACTCCCACCGCCCACCTTTTTCTTCATCCACTCTATCAACCCGCCCACCTCTACGTGCCCAACCACTTGCCACCGACATCCATGATCAGCAAGTGTTGTTACGCACTATCCCGTCGCCCCCTATCAAAAGTCGCCGCCTCCGTCGCCATCCAACCCTCTAAACCCTACCAGCATATCTAGGGCATGCAACCTCCCGCACTCCACACTCCATTGCATTAACAGGTGCCTCTCCTTCACCGGCGGCAAGATGGCATGCCACATCATCTTCACCTTTGGTGAGGTCCTAATGCGCCATCGCCGGGGATGCCGCGGCCTAACATCCAGGGCTCAGGGCTGCGCGTGCATTGCTACCAAAAAAATTGTCTCATCAAGAGCAAAGCACATTCCAAAAAACATCGTAATAAGCTTCAGTTTGTTCAAGCCTACTAAGCTCCAAATAGAACTCCAAAAATCAGGCTAACCATCATTGGTTTTATTTAGAGAGCTAAAGGTGCAAAGTTTACGCACATTAATCTTTACTCAAGAAATCTAGATAATTAATCTATACTCAAGAAATCTAGAGTTCATTATCGTTCATTCATTTAGCTTCAAAATGTACTCTATATACATGTGTCCCATGCCGTGATAAACAACAGATTGTCAAAAAAACTTTCTTGTTCTCATTTTTGACTATAGTATGATCAACCAGAAGTTCAACCGCTATATCTCATAAGTCACAACACTTCAGTAGACCATCATCACTAATAAATAAAGGTAAATAGAGTAGATCGAACAAGGGGAAAGGATAAATCTGCACCTTTATCATTGAAGCAGTAAAAGATTCCAATATATGGAAAATTAGAGCCTTTGCCATGCCAATAAGCTAGTCGATGTTGCTAAGAGTCGATGGATGTTTTTTTTCTGCATGGGTAGTTCTGAAATTTTGGTAGGAGTCAATAGATCATGTATATGTTTGAGGCAAACAACAGTTAGTTCCTAATTACAGTGAGTGAGATGTGTCTTCGGAGAACAATTAAAACTCTTTTGATTAAATGGAAGTGACACAATCCAGCCAGGAAGACAGAAACCTGACAAATAAAAAAAGGATACAGGCAAACTGCACCCACAACACACCACTTGATCATATTCATACAATAGTGTTGGCAGCATGCTGCCGGGCCTCTCCGGCCTCGTCCTGGCAGATAGCCTCGTCGGTGTCGCACTGTGATGCCTCTCGTTGTGCTGTTCAGCCTGGTGCTCGTGCCCCCCGCGCTCTCCATCATTGGGTTCATCGCCATCAGTGTGCATACCTTGTTCTGATAATAGTGATTGAGTTATCATGTTTATTGTCCTGAACCTAGAGTCAAACAAAATCATGTTTCAGGGACATTCACACGCAAAGTAGAGATAAACAGCATGCATAACTTTGGCTAGACCGGACTGCAATGTAGTTTGGTCGTACCTCAACGAAACGCCAAAGACGCCATCCGGCACCCATCCGTTGCATCCGGTGATCAAATAGTAGGACCTACAAACTGGTTATACACTAAAAAGCTAAGCATGCAAGATCAGCCTAAACCTAAAACAGATTTAGCAAACAGAACCACATATAACTCCCAAGCAAGGAAAGGTACCTCTGCATCAGTAGAACACCTGTGAGTTGCAACGGGTTGCATTGACGACTTCTTTTTTTACCATTCAAGCACCCTTCTTCTCTTCCTTCTCCCAGCTAAAAATGTTTCTCCGAGTGATATGTCAATGGTTAAATTTACACTACATAAAGGAAGGCGAAATGGCTCATCATGAGATATGACTCACTCGTCTGTAATCATAAACATCATATTCTTGTTTCATCAAGCAACATATAACATGGTTTTACACAATGGCCATGCAAAACTGGTAAAGAAAACAAACAATTGGACCATGGTATGTTTCCAAATGAAATTGATGTGCATTGCAATGGAAAGTATGGGACCTATCTTGGAATAGTTGCAGAAAACAAGAGAATATGGGTGAAAGACTAAAATATTTGTTGCAACTAATCTACTTTTCTTAAAATTACTTTGCCTACAAAATCACCATTCAGTATGGTAGTTCAGAGGACGTGTTTGATGTCAGTTCAGAAGGTTGAATATGAGACTATACCAGAAGCAAAGGATTCCCTGAAGGAGTAGCTATTGAAGATATTTCATATTCTTTATGTCAAACAGGTGTGACTGGCTGGTATTATTTTTCAAACAAGTCTCTTCTGACATGTCAAATATCCAATCAAAGTGTGACCTACCTAGACTGAAACCAAAGTTCATAGACATGCGTATAAACTGAAAACTATCCTCACAGAATTCAATATACTGAAAAACATGGTTGAGGATTTATTTGTTTTAGTACAATGCATTAGGACTACGAATCCATGGCCTCCAATGTCACTATAAAATTGGATCAAACTAAGCTAAGGATGCAAGGAACATTACCTGTCTCAGAAAATTCATATTGCTTTCTCTTCCGTCTACAACAAAAAGAATATTATAGAATCAGTCTCTCTGTATACTGCTTGTAGGTAATTTCCTCCATGCTTTTGAATTCATGGATGCTTGCAAGGTAATCTACTTGTTTTCAGTAATGAGCAGGAATGCAGGTCATCAATCTGTAATTGCCTATAACTCATCTTGATTAAAAGCAAGTTCCAGAAAACAAATCTCTACTCCTAATCATGCAACAGCTTTTCTAGCCCGTAGTTAGGCAGAAATTAGATTACAAAGGATAAAACAAAAGAGAAGGAACTCGAACGAACGGATCCCGCGCCACAACCCCGACATGCCACCGCTCTTCCTCAGGCAGCAACGCCGCATGATACAACTAACTATAGCCCACGCTGCTCATGACAGCCGCACATAGACCACGAACGCTGCACCACCTTCCGGTGCCGCTACCCCCACCATTGTCCCTCAAGCACTAACGCCGGACGATACAGCTACCCGCAGCTCACGCTGCTCAGGCCAACCGCACATAGACCACGAACGCTACACCACATCCTGGGCCGCTGCCCCAACATGTCGTCCAACAGTCCCGACTAGGGCACATTGACGGAGCTGACAACCTTGCTGCTTCCGCACTTCAAGGTCCTCACCCAAGCCATGCCGACAAGCAGCCCTACCTCTTAGAGCTGTTGTCGTAGTACTGCCCATGGACGCAGCCTCGACACTTAATAGAAGATCCCGGAGCCGCAGCCCCGACATACACCGCCCTTGAAAACGAAAGAGCCCCACACGACATCCAAAGGCTGGCCCTCCAAGGCAACGCCTCCGAAGATGGTTACGACGTAAACGCCACCGCCACCCACTCCAGAAAACTGGAGTTTAGGTTCTCACCCGGAGAGCCCAAGCACATGAAAGGATAGGAAGATGTCTACGACTATGCCTCTAAGAAGGTCACGGAGCTTTCGCTCGAGTCCCTGATCTCCTATCAGTGAGCTTGCTTGCAAATCTGGTCATGCAATGATACCCAGGCCATCAGAGCCAAGCACATTGTGTAGGTCACCCCCCCTGTCGTCAGCCGGCATAGCCCTCATGCGACGACCAGCTACAGCAACTCATGCGACATAGAAACAACATGGTTGTCAGGGTCAGATCTGAGTGCATCGCTCCAAATCCACCGTCCCGAGCCGGTGCAGCAGCCCCTGCCATAGCAGCCATCAGACCAACCTTCCTTTTCTATGTGCTACCATGGTCGTAAATGTGCAATCTCAGATAGTGGTGCTGACTGCTTACTACTGAGATAATCCTACTTGTTGCCCGGAGCTTGACACCATTCATCCTTCTATAGGCTAGTGTTACAGAAAAGGGCAAAGAGCTAACAAAGGGCATACTCATAGTGCAGTGTTCCTTCCTACAACCCCTCGTTCCTAGTCAGTAAAAGGCTTACAACAATTTATCTTGGCTCCGCATTTACTTTAGCTTGTCTGTCGAGTTAAACAAGGATTGAGCTGCAGGTGGTTGTCACCTACTTTGGCAGTTTTGTACAACTAAAGGCCTAAAGTTATCATGGCACAGTCAACAAATAGAACTTGCAAGTATTATGTATATTTAAGTAGCAGATGTTTCTCAACACAAAATGCAAGCAACTGTGCAAGTAGGGTCTAAAATTCATGCAAGTAGTCAGAATATTTCCGACGCAAATCATACAAGTAGGAGGAAGAAACAAATAAAATGTAAATAAAGAATAGTTACCTTCAGTAAATTGGTTTCTCCTAAGAAGGCAGGCAAGATGAACAGACTATGTAGCCGCAATAATGGGCCTGATGAATTAACAACTTAGCAACAATGGGCAACATTGCGTGGAGAGAGGAAGGGAACTATGAGTCGAGCAAATTGGTGAAACAATCACTGGTGCCCTGCTCCGCCAGTCTGTCGTGCATCCTCGGGATGGTGATCGGTGAGAGGTCGATGCAAGTGATGCCGCAGGTGACGCCCTCCTGCAGAAGCTCTATAAGAATCAACAGAAATAAATCGAGTTAACAGAGATACTTTTCTAAGGGCCTGAGAGGTTATATAATGAATAGAAGATTCATGGAAAGACGTCACTTACATGATACATGTAGCTAGAGAATCACAGTGCCCTCAATTGAAGTTTTATGTTCTCCACATTAGTGATCGCACTGAATCAAGAAGCAAAATGTCAGACAAACAGATTACCTAGAGTGAAGGCATCGGGTAAACAAATAATCTGAATCAAAAAGCTCACTAAAAACAGAATCAAAAAGCTAAATGCCAAACAGATTGAGTACTTTGCCTGGTATACATACTTGTCCCGCCTTGCATCAACCCCGTGCATGGTGGTGGCATCAACAACGTCATGAGCTCCTGCTGCCCTTGCATCGATAGAAAGGTTGTCATCGTCGGCGCCGCGCACCTCCGAACCAAGGATCCGTTTGGCATGGAGGAGAGCGCGATCAGATTGATGCATCCATCCCCAAACAACGAGCCAAGATAAAGAATATTATGACTGGGAGTTGTGTGTCCCCACTTTGTGTCTGCAACCACCTCCTTTCTACAGCTCCAAATCAGGGGAGCATCATTTCAAAAAAAAAAATCAGGGGAGCATCTCTTCGTTCCCAGCGAGACGGTCTATGCAGGTGCCGCCAGCGGTGGCGACGCCCCACCACAAAAGATTGTCTTCGAGCCGCGAGTTGCCGCACCCAACCCCAAGGACCTGCAGTTGGTAGATATTTATTGGGGAAAACAACCAATAAAGCATGACTGAAGTTTAAACTTTGCATAACTAAAAAGTAATCAATGTATCAAAGGATTTGATCTGTGGGCAGTTTCCTTTTTCCCAAGTAACAACGTCAAACTTTTCAGGGGAAGGGTATATACAATATTTACAAAACTAAATTCTTTCCACGTGTTTTTAAATCAATGGATCCTTCACCTAGTCCTTTTGCTATCTCCTACAAATTCTTTAAAGAGTACTACTACATTGCAGCAAAATAATGCAATACCTAGAGTTAAATCTATCAATTTTGGCACATACATACTTGCATGGTATTCTCCTCCTCTGTTAGCATTTCTCAGTCCAATTCGTGCCTGCATGAACATGGCGGCGACAAGAACACCCAACCCCAAGGACCTGCAGCACAAGAACACACAACATACATGGTGGCGAGATGGCGTGCTTCAACTGCAGTGAGTCCCCGGCCGTGGCCGGGTGCCCATTTGGTCGCGACGCAGCGCCTTCAGCGGTGGGCATCACGATGCCGTCATGGAGGCACAATCAGATCGACAAAACAATGTATCTACCTTGCCATCCATCCCAATACAGAATTGAGAGCTCCCGTGTGTACAATACCGACTGCTATAGTTGCTTGCCATCACAATTAACGAAGTAAAGCACATAGATAGAGGATAAGATTACAGCAATAAACTAAACAAGTTTAGCTTCTATTGGTGAAAGGCAACTGATGACCCTAACCGCAATTCTACACGCAATGATAACCTAAATTTACATCAATTCAACAAGGTTTGGACCATTCAATTTTGCTTGGCTATCACGACAATTTGGATAAACATGAAACATACAATTCCCATGACACCTATGAGCGCATCACATGTGCTTAAACATCAAGTTTATTGTAGATGGTCTAGAAATACTACACACAGAGTGGTACACATATATGCATAGAACAAAAAACAGAGCAAGTAACCGAGGGTAGTCAATGAGACTCACCCTGCAATCCAACGAACATGACGACGCTGGGCTTGCCCTTCTTGGGGGTGAAGGCCGGCTTCCCGGGATCCAGCATGTTGCAGAGCTCCGTGAAGACGACCTGCAGCGCGAAACAGAAACAAAGGCATCAACCTCTCGCGCAGCCGGCCGCCGCCCTCGTTGCCGCAGACGGAGGCTGCCTCCTCGCCGGATCGGGTCGGAGCGGCGTCCCAAGAGACAAGACGCACACGACCAGGTGGCGGACGACGAGTCAGGGGCCCTGACCAGGTAGGCGTGCAGGATGAGGTCGATGCCGGCAGGTGGGGCGGAGGGGCAGCAACGAAGGAGGAAGAGGTGGATCCGCGACGACAGCAATGGATCCACGAAGGCGGAGGCGTCCGAGGGGTCCCGCGGCGACGGCGGCGGCGGATCCACACGATGGATCCAAGAAGGCGGACGTGTGCGTCCAGATGGGGATATATGGATCGGGTTCGTTGTGCTAGTGGGGCGCCTTTGATGTGAGACCGAGGGCGGCGGCGAAGGGATGAGCGGCGGCGGCGAAGGGATGAAGGCGGCGACGAACGAGGGCAGGGAGTCTAGCGTGCGAGTCGTTCTCGCTCGAGGGCATGTGACGTCGCTCGTACGTGCGGGGTTTTTTTCGCTGGTTATTTTTCGTAGGTTTTTTTATCGCTGGTTAATTTACGTAGATTTTTTTTTCGTTGCTTGTCTCGGGCGCGATCGGTGGTTACGACCCGAAGAGCGCGGGGGCTGGTGGAGGACTCGGTACGTGGTTTTGTCGGTTCGTGGCGGGTCAGCGGGAGGTGGGAGCAAGCACCAAAGAAGTACCAAAAAAGACCGGGTAAGGTGGGACGAAAATAAAACCTGAAACGCGACCTACCAACTGAGACATTAAGAGTAGAGATTTCACAAATCTTACGTTAGTATCTTAGGCTCTGGCTCGAGGTTCGTGTTGGTATGTGGAACAAATTGGTTGCCAACCTGGGATATGAGGAAAATTGCTTTTGTAGACAGGACTAGTGAGATGGATGGCTTATTTACTGATTTTGTGCTTTAATCTGGTTTGGATTTTCTCCCCTGACTTGCTCTTCCTGTGTAGCTCAACACTGCATTGCTTGGTTCGTTTCCTTGCTTCCTTTGCTTGGCTCGGGGAGGAGAAGGTTAGGACTAGCAACAAGAACCTAAGGGTCTTGCGTCACGGCCTTTGCCCAGAAGGCGAAGAACCAAAACTAAATTATTTGTTTTTAACTTCTCCAAAATTACATGGTACATAACTATTATTAGACTTTAGATCTCAACCATTATAATGTAGATCAATTGATCTTTGCCAAGCTTTTATTTATATGTATACTACAAATCTATTTTCCAATCTAAGTACACAAAGTTTTCTTTTAAAGAGCTGAGTAAGTTATAAGAAAGAAGCAGGAGTCCGACTTCTCCTTTTGGTATTGAACATAATGACATGTGTTTTGATTGGACTCTTCCTTAGGGTCTTCTTTTTTTATTTGGATTCTTTTTTTAGTCTACCATAAGATGGTTACCGAAAACCTTGTGGTTGTCGTATTACGCAGCTAAGTTTTTTAATAGAAAGGCATTGATCTATCTGTAATTTTTTCAGAATGATATGTGACATGTTAAATTATTTATACATGGTAATATTTATAAGTAATGCTACATTTTTAAATCTCATCTGTTAATATGTGAAATTTATGGTTCAGATATTTTAATCTATGTGGTCAAACGTGATGGCTTGTTTGCCCTTTGTTTGAATTATTTAACACTACAAATATATGACATGTTAAACTATTTGCTCTGTATGTAGTCTGCGTTAGAATCTCGAAAAAGACTTATATTTAGGAATGGAGGGAGTAGATAACACCTGTGTAAAAATGCTTTCAGGTGTTATCTATCGTTTGTGATGCAGTGCAAAACTGTTGTATATTCTTAAACTACCTTCTTTTATTTTGTGCATTAGATGAGTCAGTATAGGTCATTCAATTACATTTTTTTTATCTAAATACATTGCAATTAAAGTGAAATTCAATTTTTCTACACATCTGAAATTTGACATGCATTATGTTTATATACGCAATAAGTAAGCTTTTAAAAAGCCCGTGCCAATTGAGTAAGTCTTATTGGCGGGAAAAATAGGCTATGTGTGTGTGTTAGAGAGAGAGGGAGGAAGAGGGAGAGAGGAGAGTGTGTATGTAAGGATTTAATGGTAAAAAAGGTCGTCAATATCGTAATATTGAACTCTTAAAATTAATGTGACCCCGTTGCAATGCACGGGAGCATACCGACGGCAGTTCCTTTCGCATAGTCAGTCGGCGACGGCCGGCTAGACACACTGTCGAATGTCGATCTGCGGACGCAGGAACGCTGGCAAATCCACGAACGACGCAGGGTACGTCTGCTCCGCGGTGATGCTGCCGTGGTGCACTAATCCGCGGTTTGACACCGGCGGGGGCGAGCTGTCGGCTGTTCGTGCTAAACCTGCTCGGGCATCCGGGTTTGAGAACCGGCTTTGTAAAGCCTGACCAGAAAAATGACAAGCCCAACTACGCGTCTACGCACAAAAGAAATTCGAGGACGTATTTGGCCCTGCTCGTTCGGGAGCGTCGAACGGAACGAAAATGAGAAGCTGATGCGTTATTCTTCGACTGATTGCGGACGCTGTGAGTGTGACCGTGAATGAACGAAGCGAGGAAGAAGAAGAAAACTGAACCGGGAAACGGGAATGCGATATGCGTTAACTGGCCGGACTGTACGGTGGCTCCATCGGCACCTCATGCGAATCGTTTCTGACACCAACGAACAAGTTGAGTACTCTAATCCGGCACACGCGGCATTATTGATCGATATGCTTTTTTTTAGGGGTGATCGATATGCTGTTTGTGAGATCTGCTCTTCTGAAACAGTGTTTCTGCTCGTGCGCTCTGTGCTTCCTGCCGGCGCAAAACGGCAACGGCCAAGCCAACTCACCAACCGACCGCACGGCGAGACGATCACGACCAACGGCCTGCCGTCTGCGCAACGGCGCTTGCGTGATCTCTCCTCGCCCGCCAAAGCTGGATCCGCACCCGCACTCGGTGCGATGGCCAGGCCAGGCGGAGGGCGACAAAAGGGTACGGTGAAAAGCGTGTCCATGCTTCATTTTGTTTCTCTCTCAACGAGCTCATTACGGCTTAGCCATGAACAAATATAAATTCTCTATCCTTTTCAGATCTCTCTCAGTCTATCTCTCTCGTTGCAAAAGTCATGGCCACCCATCACAGGCAATGAAGGCTCCCACATCCCATCAACACACTGGTCACCCGCACGTAGAGAGTGGTGGTCTCAGCAGTAGCACGATTCACCACCCTGGTACTACACGCCCAAGTGCCCACTCCCCTGCCCGTCCCGCGTTGCCATTTGTGCAGAGCAGCCAGCCCGGCAAGGAAGCCTCTCTGACCATCGGGACTCGGGATTTCTCGAAGCCATAAAAGAGAGGGCGAGGCCCCAAAAGGAGGAGGCTACCAACACTCACGTCCAAGCAGCCGCAGAGCCCGCCTCTAGTACCGCAAGGAAAGGAGGGGAAAGGAACCTGTTGCCCCCAATGGCTTCCTCGCGCGCCGCCGCCGCCCCCTTCGCGCTCTGCATTCTGCTTCTCGCGTCCCCCGCCGTCTCCGCCACATTCTTGTTCGACGACGGGAAGTCGGCGTCGAAGGGAAAAAGCAAGGACAAGGCGGCGGTCGACGTGGAGTGGCGGTCGGCCACCGCGACGTGGTACGGCGACGCCGAGGGCGACGGCAGCACCGGTAAAAGCTCTCAACTCGCCTCCGCTGACCGTCGTAGAGATAAGCTAGCTCCCGCATTGTTACAGTCCCTTGATTACTCCGGCGTCTGTTACTCTTGTTCTACTAGCGGGTTAAGATTAGTGCCTGGGCAGTGGTGGGTTGCAGCATCAGTACCTGGGCGAAGCAGAGCTCATCTGCCTTTCTTTTCTTTACCGGCTTCATGACTAGGATTGTTACTCCCAAAATACAGTACGCCTGGTACACATATCTGCTGTACAAAAATTATTGCTATCTGAGCCGTCCTATTCGCACCAGAGCTCTTTTTTTACCCTGGCATCAGAAGGCCTAGGTTTTTTTACCCTCTGTTGACATAGAAGGAGTATTGTTTTGGTAAAAAAAAAAGAAGAAGGATTGATTAGCTCTTCCCGTTGCGACATTTCTGGCGGGACGTCTGCATATCCCGTGAGATCCGGCAGGGAATTTCCGTGGGCCCCCACTGGACCGCCCTACACGAGTCAAGCGCAGAGGAACTCCGTGGCTTTACGATTCGTGCCGCCGGGCTTTCGGGGAGGCGACCGGCGAAGACGACCGTGCCAGGCTTCCCAATAACTTCTTTGCTCTGCTGGGGCAGTACCATATGGCTAAAATCTTGGCGATAAATGCTCTCTGCGCCTCCGTTCACGCGCTCCACCGACACCCCTGGTAACTTTGATGCTGCGTCCGTAACCCAGTGATCCATCGTACTCTGGCTGTTAGCCGCATTTACACTCTGAAGTCAGAGCACCGCAGTAACTGTATCGCAGTAGATTATCATCTCAGTTCCCGCCGGACGGAGGTCGGTTGATCCGGTTCTAATGGCGATGGACGTTCTTTTCTTCTTCAGGGGGAGCGTGCGGGTACGGGACGCTGGTGGACGTGGTGCCGATGAAGGCACGGGTGGGGTCGGTGAGCCCGGTGCTGTTCAAGGGCGGCGAGGGGTGCGGCGCCTGCTACAAGGTCAGGTGCCTCGACCACGGCATCTGCTCGCGCCGCGCCGTCACCGTCATCGTCACCGACGAGTGCCCCGGCGGCGGCCCCTGCGGCGGCGGCAACACGCACTTCGACCTCAGCGGCGCCGCCTTCAGCAGGATGGCCATCGCCGGCGCCGGGGCACACCTGCGCGACCGTGGGCAGCTCAAGGTGATCTACCGAAGGTGAGCGAGCAGCACGTACACTTCTTCATGTCTTTTTTAGTGCATTCTCAGACTGTTAGTAGTAGCAACTGGTTAAACTAATCAGCTTGGGCGCATGCCACAGTGGACAAGTAGCTCAAGGACAAAAACTCTCACTCCTGAAGCTATTAGCAGACTAAAAAATACTAGTTAGATGGGTCAGTCAGTGGACCGTTGTCGAAACAGGGCAGCTAACTGCTACTACTGTGGATCTGTGAATTTGGCCGTCGTATCTTGAAGCGCAGTGGGAATTAAATTATCCAGGGCCTTTAACCCTAACGGGCTCGCAGCTCACAGCTGTCTTAACTTGGATCTATCTGCTGCTGCTGAGTTACTCATGCCTCTGCGCATGCAACTCGGGCAGAGGTGCAGATGGATACCTGTCCCGTGGCATCTAACCTCTTGTCAAGATTCCTGGTCAATTCTTCCAGCTCCGTTCGTTAACCTATCTGACCATGGAAAAGCTGTCGTCTCTACCTATGTAATCCATTGCCGCACTGCATGTGTGTACATCCTTGAGATTTGGTGTTTCTTTTCCTTTCTTTAAGAAGAAACTGACCGGGGCAGCGTGTGTGTGTGCATCAGGACGGCGTGCAAGTACGGCGGGAAGAACATCGCGTTCCATGTGAACGAGGGGTCGACGAGCTTCTGGCTCTCGCTGCTCGTCGAGTTCGAGGACGGCGAGGGCGACATCGGGTCCATGCAGCTAAAGCAGGTACCCATTTTCTTCTTGTCAAGCTATTTTACTTTGGTGCATCGCCTTTTTTTCGGAAGAATTGACAAAGCGAATGGGGGTAAATCGAGTTATCTTTTGAGCCTTTCATTGCCTTTGGTGGTGGGAACAAGTTGGGTGGGTTGCATTGGACAAGTGCTTTATGTGAGTGCAAATGTGCAAGAGGACCCGGCGCATATTCTTTCCTTTGGGAAAATGCGTGCATGTGAGTTCGTCCTCCCACTTTGATGTGGTCGGAGACATATTGCACTGTTGCCTGCTTTTGCCCTCGTGCCTCTGCTCGCTAGCTAGCATTTGTACTGTCGTTGGCTAGGCATTTAGGCCCATGTCGTGTCCTTTGCACAACAACCCTGAGGTTCTAGAATGAAACTTTTCACAGACTAGTAATAGAGCAGTATTACAGCAAGTGAAACCACACGTAGCAGATATCTAAGCTTCGCAAATGCTGTATTATTGCCCGAAACTAAGCTTTGTAAACATGCCAATGAACTGCCAAGAGACGACACTGGAAATCAGCCAAGAAAGCATGCCGCTACTTTCTTGCATTGTCTACCGCACAATGTCACACTGTCAAATCCTTGACTGAAGACACCCTACATGATTGCATTTCGCCATATGATTCCCATTTGGAGCATACAAAGTATCCGATGCTCTTTTTTTGGGACAAATGTAAAGTATCCAATGTAGGTGGCAGCACCGAAAGATGAAGCGTGAACCCTGTCCCGGAACTCCACTGCCCTGCGCTTGCCTAATGATGCTGCCGCTTTACCTCAGGTCTCGCTCGCTGTCAAGTACTCCTAGTAGGACTGAAGACCAAAGAGGCCGGGCATGCGGCTCTGCCACTTGCTCTTGCACCTGCTAATGCTTTCATCTCGTGGTTGTTTTAGCCTGACACCCCATCCTGCGCACCGCGGCACGCCCTTGACCGTGCGTTTGCTTTGCCCGGCCTCGTGCACTTGGCATCCAAAGATTCTGGAGCCCAGGCCCAGCGTTTGCGACGATGTTGCGCTGTAAAGCTAGCTTCAGGCTCTGCTAGTGGTCGTTGTGCTCTGTGTATCTATGAGATTTATCAGTGTTCGCTAGTGCTTATGATGTGTGTGCTTTTGTTCACGTGGTGCGTGGCTGCAGGCGAACTCGGCGAAGTGGCTGGACATGAAGCACGTGTGGGGTGCCACGTGGTGCCTCTACGGGGGCCCCACGGCCGGCCCGTTCTCCGTGAGGCTGACGACGCTGTCCGCCCCCAAGACGCTCACGGCCCGCGACGTCATCCCCAGGAACTGGGCGCCCAAGGGCACCTACTCCTCCCGCCTCAACTTCGAGGCCTCTCTCTGATCTCGATCTTACCACCACGGATGGCGGAGGGCCGGGCCACGTTTTATCGGCCCGGGATGGAGCGAAGGCAGGCCCACATGGCGCTCTGTTGGAGTTGGACGTACGTAGATTGTGTTTTGTTGCAGCTTAAACTGGTCTGATGATCGCCTAGTCGTAAGCTAGTGGCGCGGTGTGAGTAGTTTTGGATCAGGAGGTGAGTGATCTGGGTGCGAAGCAGCCATCCTCTCCAAAAAGGAGAGAGAGCGTATGCTGCTGGGAATACGATGCGGAAGCCGATTGGGAGGGTTTTGGACCCCTCTTGGTTGCCGCTTCACTCCTGCTGTCGTGTGCTGTTTTTATCTTTTATTTTCTGTTTTGTTTGCATGTTTGTTTTGCCTTGGTTAGTTGAATTGAAGGGCTCGCGACAAATGTGTTTCGCTTCTTCAAATGGTGGACTTGTATCGAGATCAGAATTCCTGCTTTTTCGCGTTTCTCTCTTCTTATGGACATGCGTGTTTGTTTGGACTACTCAGAGAAGACACCTTCCGTGTGAATGTTCACCTCTCCAGTTCTTTTTTTCAAGTATACACCACAAAAAGGTGCACAAGTAAGCGTCAAGCAGCTGATACCGACGACTACAGCGAAAAGACAACTTGCGTAGCTGAACCTCAAGCCACAAATGGCGAGAAGGCAACACTCGGAGATCAAGGACTGCGTGACAACCAACAGCGGACACGAAGACAGCACTACCCTGACTTCAACTCAAGCTGGGTCAACGCACCCTCCGCCCGTAGTGCAGCAACGGTCGATTGAAATTGAGAGAATAAGCTAAATAATATTAAAATGAGAGAATGAGCTAAATAATTTTAACTTTACTAAAGGAATCAGCAAGTGAACAGCAGGAACCAACCGGACTCAAAGAAGATGCCACCCAAGAGATTCTGATGATGGTGTACGTTGCGCCCGGAGAGTCCATGCCCACAATGGTAACCATCACCGAGACAATTTGCCCAAAACCCCGCCGAAGAGTTGAAGACGCCACCACCTCCAATATCAACTTTCATAGGCTCGTTGAGCACCCATGCAACCTTCAAGGAAAGGACAACCCTGGGGGGCGTTGTTGCTTGGCCAGAGACCCGACCTAAGGTTTTGACCGGTACCCGAGCAGGGCATGAACATGGGCAAATGATGCCTCCAAGGAGGATACGACACCCACAAGCATCATCGTCGTCTATAACAATTGCCGCTTTGAATGGATTTCTCCAGGCCTAGTGTGTAACCTAGCAAACCGCCAGAGCAGTGTCATCTGGAGGCGAGCGAGGAAGCCGTCGACTTGGCACCTGCTGCGTGGAGGAGAGTCGCCCTCCGTTGTCGGAGACGTGGGAGACGCTGGTGGCCATGGCCGCTGCCGCTGCGCCGGCCCGCAACTTTGCCGCTAGGACCGGCCACAACCAGTTGGGTGGCTACCGCGCCGCCGCCAGTCACCAACTCACGTACCGCGCTAGGTCGGGAGCCCGTCACACCGAATCCACATGCCGTTGATTACCCACCAGTGTGGGGATTTATTGTAGACCTCTTCGATAAGTAAGAGTGTCGAACCCAATGAGAAGCGGAAAGATTTGGTTTATGAAAACAAGTAAGGAATTATTATTAAAGTTGCAAAGATTGTCTGATGACTACTTTAATCACTAGAATAATTGCAAGAATGTAATTTGTAACAAAAGTGTAATGGTGCAGCAAATGTCCCAATTCTTACCTGTGCTAAGGAAAAGTGGGTTGTATTAATTATAAGGATCAAATCGCTCTCGAGGATGCGCGGGGATTTCACTAAGTTGTTTTCATCTAGTTCCATTGATTTAACTCTCTTTGCCTTAAGAACTATTGTGTGGTGGAACCTATATTAATGTGAACAACATACATACTTATGCGTATACCCTCTATGCAAGCATCCGTAAATACAAGAAGAGTAATTATGATAGCATCTAACCATAACATTAAGCTTTAGGGATCCAACAACTCCTTATGCAATAGTTCATAATCTTAGGGTTTGATAATTTCTGTCACTCCAACCACCCATTATAGATGAACTAATCCCACAATGCCTCTTTTAGGCCCTTAATAATGTAGTGATCATAAGCTTAGCATCTGATCATCCCACTTAATTTAATTGCTTCAACTTTTGCAATGTCAAGTATCTGTTCCTTAGACCATGAGATCATGCCACTCCCTAATACCGGAAGAATACTTTTGGGCATCAAACGTCACTTCGTAACTGGGTGATCATAAAGGTGCTCTTCAGGTATCTCGGAAAGTATTTGTTGGGTTGCATGGATCAAGACAGGGATTTGTCCATGTGACGGAGAGATATCTCTGGGTCCTCTTGGCAATACGACATCCTAAGTAGCTTGCAAGCATGTGACTAATATGTTTAATCATAGGGATATTGTATTACAGAATGAGTAAAGAGACTTGACGGTAACGAGATTGAACTAGGTATGGCGATACCGGCGATCGAATCTCAGGCAAGGAAAATATCGTGAGACAAAGGGAATTTTATACGGGATTATCTGAATCCTTGACATTGTGGTTCAAACTGATAAAGATCTTTGTTCAATATGTGGGAGTCATTATAGGCATCCAGATCCCGCTATTGATTATTGATCGGAGAGGTGTCTCGGTCATGCCTGCATGTTCTCGAACACGTTGGGTAACACACTTAATGTTCGGTAATGTTAGGGTAGTATCGGGATATTCATAATGGTGAGACTGAAGGTAGTTTAGAGTCTCGGATGGGACCTAGGACATCACAAGGAGCTTAGGAATAGTTCAGGGGTAAAGTTTCATATATGGAAAGTGGTTTTCAGGGTTCCGGAAAATATTAGGACTTTTCGGTATTGTATCGGAAAGGTTCTAGAAGGTTTCAGAGTGGGGCGCAATTGCATGGGGGGACCCACATGGACGTGGGTAGTGAGGCAAGGCTACACACCCCTGGTCTAGGTGCCCCAAGATCCCTCCTAAAAAGAATATGATCATATCCCGAAGGATAAGACCAAGATCCCTAAAAAGGGAGGATCGTGATTGGTGGGGAAGGAAAGGAGGGGATTTCCTCCCCCCCCCCTCTTGGCCAACGACCCTAGAGGCTTGGGGAGCAAGCCTCCCGGCACTCTCACGCCTACATATAGAGGGGAGGCGCAGGGGGTAGCGGCCCATCCATCCCTAGCCGTCTCTCCCTCCCGCTACTTCTCCCTCCACTTCGTTTGCTCTTGGCGAA
>NC_041383.1:570061970-570091785 GCF_002162155.2 Triticum dicoccoides | reverse complement strand
TGTTGGATCAATAAGTAGGAGACGTCACCGAGCCGTACGTGTGCATAACTCGAAGGTGCCGTTCGTGCGACACTAGATCAAATTGGATCGTGAAGAGTACGACAACAACAACCACGTTAGTTGAACGTTTCTGCTTTCAGTCTACAAGGTTATGTAGAAACTCTCCCTCTCATTGATAGCATTTCCTATATTGATCTTGGGTGAATTTGTAGGAATTCTTTTGTTTTCCATGCAACGATTCCCTATAGAAACTTTCTCTCTGATTTTTCTTTGAAAGACGGAACTTATAGGACTGGAATTAGGTTAGACAGAGATCGAGGACTTTTCTACTGTTTTGACCCATTAACGAAAGTTTAGCACGATTTGACCCTGTTTTGAAACTTTTTTCGGATCTAACCCATTTCAAAATGTCAGCAACCGTGGCGTTTTGGTTACACTGAAGACGCCGCGGGCTCGGGCATCTGGCCCTGGCCCACCTTGCAACAAAGCAATAGGTAGACGCCACAAACCTTGGCGTTTAGCTCTGAAAGTTTAAATAGCATGCATGCTTATGCTTGTACACACACATACGAACGAGAAGATCAAAGCAAGGAAGTCGCCATGCAGTGTCCCTGAGCCTTTCTGGAGGCCACGGCAATGCCTAGTGCTACCCCACAACAAAAGGCATGTCTAATGCTAGTGCAATCGATGCGTTTGATGGCCGTGCTTTCCTATCCGAGCCAAGCAATGTCTAGCATCATGTTGTGTATGTACTCGTATGCATATATATACATGTGTATCTACATCTTGATCCGACAAAAACCTTCTGGAGAGACTTCAAACCTATGTGTAAAAGCATCAACAGTCAGACCTACCTCCGATTTATTGGTCCTTTTTATATTTTATGCCAAACTTTGATCTTAGATTTAACCAATAAAGTGTTGTTGCATGTGACAAAAAATAATATCATTGAAAGCTATGTTTAAATACGTATCCAACGGTATAAATTTTTGTGACATTTTGTTAGTTAAATACATGGTTAAAATTTAGCACAACATACGCAAGGACCAATAAACCAGGACGAAGGTAGTAATTCAGTCCCTAAACGCTCACAGACGTGTCCGAGCGCGTATGCGCACAGTGACCAGTCATACCTCAAATGTCTAGATTCACAACCAGGTACCTCATTTACAAATCCTTAAATCCATACAATGTCATGCAAAATAAACTTGAACTACGTACTACATCTCGATGTTGACCATAATATACGGTTAGTTCAGCATACATGCCATCGAACTATCAACAATTGACATGTTAGTGTTTTCTTATTCGGAATCTTGCTTTTCATGGTTTGACTTTGGGGCATTTCATGTAACTAGTTTGTATTTTTTTTTAAATGGAGGAGGACCCCGGCCTCTGCATCTGGACTATGCATGCAGCCACTTTATTAATTATTCACACAAGACCTTACAAAGTCATACAACAGTAAGACTAAAGCCACCGTCTACGCAACATCTGTCGCTACTCCTATCCAGGTAATGTAGGGATGCTGATAGTCTGGGCCTAATACCAAACAGACCCCGCAGCCAAACCTAACATCTAAGACCTGAGGTCCCAACCAGGATGCCTGCCGGGTATGGGGCACCCACCAGTCCGGCGCACTCCTCAACCAGGACGCCTGCCGGGTATAAGGCCGTCGCAGCCACCTGCCACCAATCCATCTTGAGTGAGGTATTGCTGCATGTACCTTGCCCGGTCTAGCTGCCCACGACGCCAGACAACGCCGCCATCCTGCGACCGTCCATCATCACACGCCCACCGGCGAGACCCCGCTGCTCCATGCCGTAGAGGCCCGCCGTCGTCGACGCGAGAGAAGGCACCACCTCACCACAGGGCTTCGCCCCGCGGCGTCATCAGCGACGGCGACAGTAGTGGGAGGCGATGGAGGGGGAGGGCTGAGGGCGGTGTGGACGGGGACTCCCTGGGGGCGGCGCAACGCCGCCGCCTCGGGGGAGAGAGGTCGGGGGTCGGGGAGTGAGTGACTGTAACTAGTTTCTATGGTCCTGAGATATGAGTATCCGATCCTTATGTACTAACTAGAAAAGTACAAGTTGTAAATCCAGTGTGATCCTTTTGTTTCGGGGGGAATAGCTTGACATCATATTGCTAGGGTACATTGGGTATATTAGCTGGATTATTCCATCTTAGTGTCCGTCCGCCTCAATGTCTATATAAAGGATTACGTATGGGCAATATTGAAATTGTACTTTCTAGAAGTATTTTTTGCAGCTTTCATAGTTGCTAGAAGCCTGGAACTATGTGGTATGGGTCAGCAACGACCAGATTGTAAACATGAAAAAGTAGGAGCTTAGCGGGTCCTTACCCCCCATCATCTGATAGAGCGGAAAGGACCTGTGGAATTTTTACTCTTATAATGTGAATTGAATCTATTCAATTCACTCTCATGAAGCAAACACTAGAGCATGAAAGAAGTTCATCCATGCCCGCCCTTTCCCTTGTCATCTTTGTTGCGAAAGTAGCGGTCGAAGACATAATACACATCGAGCCGGATATGCTCACCGTCGAAGCTGCCCGATCCATCGCCCGCCTCCTCCTCTTCTTTGGGGGGAGGGGGGGAGAGGGGGGGGGGGCAGTTCTCCTCTGCCGCTTCTTGAGGATGAGGGCATGGGGGACTTCTTCGTTGCTATCCAAGTCGGCGTGCGCCTCCGCCTCCGTGACCCTCAGCCTCGACCGCGATGGCTGTTGTGCCTTCTGCAGTGCACAACAAGCACATCACACCTCCGCCTCCAGGCCATGACACATTCTGGCGCTGACCTTTAACTCGAAGCCCGATGATGTGGGGCTGAGGCGCCATTGCAGTGGTTCCGTCGCCAACCCGGAGTTGCGCAACCAGCCGTTCGGTGAGGCCGAGGTCATGCACCTCGAGGGCCTGACACCGGCTGATACGTTTTAGCCCTAGTTGTGCGTTTAGGGGCGAACAGGATAGATCCGACTTGAGATGCTTTAACACATTGGTTTGGAGCCTTACCAAAAGATTTCCGTCGGACCAAGATGTACATATGCATGTATATGTACACAATGGTGCTAGACATGGTTGACTCCGGCAGAAAATCACGCACGTCATACGCATGGATTGCACTAGCACTAGGCACTGCTGGGACCTACAGAAAGGCTTAAGCAACACTGCACGGCGACTTCATTGCTTCTTCTTATATGTATACGTTCATGCATGCATGCATGCTAGCAAAACGCCTGACGTTTGTGGCGTCTACCCTCTGTTACGTTGCATGGTAGCATGAGGTGGGCCAGGGCGCTAGACGCCAGAGACTGCGGCGTCTCCGGTGTAACCAAAACGCCACAGTTGCTGGCGTCTCAAAATGGGTCAGATTCGAAAAAAGTATCAAAAAAAGTCAAATCGTGCTAAACTTTTATTAATGGGTCAAAGCAGTAAAAAAGTCAAGGGCCACACAAGGCAGCAGGGTGCGCCCCTGCTTTACGTGGGTGCAAATGTGCAAGAGGACCCGGCGCATATTCTTTCCTTTGGGAAAATGCGTGCATGTGAGTTCGTCCTCCCACTTTGATGTGGTCGGAGACATACTCCACTGTTGCCTGCTTTTGCCCTCCTGCCTCTGCTGGCTAGCTAGCATTTGCACTGTCGTTGGCTAGGCATTTAGGCCCATTTCGTGTCCTTTGTACAACAACCTGAGGTTCTAGAATGAAACTTTTCACACAGACTAGTAATAGAGCAGTATTACAGCAAGTGAAACCAAACGTAGCAGATAGCTAAGCTTCGCAAATACTGTATTACTGATCGACAATGGAAATCAGCCAAGAAAGCATGCCGCTACTTTCTTGCATTGTCTGCCGCACAATGTCACACTGTATAGTCAAACACTTGAGTGAAGATACCCTATATGATTGCATTTCGCCATATGATTCCCATTTGGAGCATACAAAGTATCCGATGCTTTTATTGGACAAATGTAAAGTATCCAATGGCCCTGTTTGGATCCTCAAATTAAAGTTAGTTTTAGTTAGTTGGGTCTCAAATAACCCAAAAGGATCCAAACAAGATGGGTTAGTTTGGTTTAGTTGGATCTAACCCACCCAAAAAACTAGCCCACACTAGAGGAGCTTATTTGGGTTAGTTTTTATAGGCTCACTGAAAAAATAGTAAAAAACTCGCCCTCCCGCACCAGATCCCTTCTCCCCACCCACCTCGCACGACTCCTCCCCATCGCGCCGCTCGCGCAAGCGCCGCGCCGCGCCGCCTGAACCCCGGGAGCGCCCTCCTGCGGCCCCGCTCGCCCTCCTCCGGCCGCTGCTCGCGCTGCTCCCTCCTCACCGGCCACCGCTCGCCCTCCTCCGGTCGCCGCTCGCGCCGCTCCCTCCTCACCGGCCACCGCTCGCCCTCCTCCGGTAGCCGCTCACCCTCCTCCGGCAGCCGTTCACCCTCACATACTATGAGACGAACAGTGGTGGTAGTACTAGGTTGTAGTACCCATGATCGTGGGATATTATTTGCCTTGCTTTTTCTTTCCCTTCTGCTCCTCACTTTTCTTAGCATGATTATGCTCTCGTTGTGACACCTAGAGTATGATTAATCCGATTTTTTAGTTACGTGTTCACATGGATTGTTCGTGTTAGCTGCAAATTGTTATTTGGTTTGTGGTTTGGCCGCTTTGAGACGCTTTTAGCTTATGTGTTTCTTCCCAGACAATTGTCTGCTTGCGAAATATATTAGCACTTGGTTGGTGCCGCAAACAACTCTGACAAATATACCAAATGTTTGTGTGAATATCTTTCCTGCCTTCTAAATGATTTTGTTATGAAAAAGAAAGTGGATGCAACCATGGTTGCAAATTAATTTGTTTCTAGTGCTGCAGAGTTTTGGATGAAACAAAAACAGAGATGCTGGCCATGTGTAGCTTCACTCAAAATACTACGAATGTGTTTATGTCAATTGTGAACGGGAGAAGGCCACACAAGAGCCGGCCACACCAAATCCGATAGGAAATAGGATCTAGAGTAGTCAAATGATTGAGAAAGAGTATTTATTTTCAATCTAACCCTACCATCCAAACAACTCTTTGATTAGAGTTAGTTTAGAGTTAGTTCAGGGTTAGAATCTAACTCTAACCTCTAACTGAGTTAGACTAGCCACAATGGTGAGTAACATACACATATCCCTAGACTATGTTACTACCTTCATATTGGGTAGTAACATAAGTGTACTAACATGCAAAGCTCCATTTATTAGGTTATAGACTCATATTGCATTGGGACATGTGATGTTACAGTAACTAGCTAAATTACTGTAACTATCTCTCTCCTCATTAACTCACTGCCACATAAGCAAATTTGCTGAGTTGGACTTGATGTTACTGCTGAAGTTACTCTTACTATGGCTAGTCTTAGAGTATCCAAACAGGGTCAATGTAGGCGGCAGCACCGAAAGATGAAACACGAACCCTGTTCCCGAAACTTCACTGCCCTGCGCTTGTCCAATGATGCTGCCGCTTTACCTTTGTCTCGCACACTGTCAAGTAGGAGTAAAGACCAAAGTGGCCGGGCATGCGGCTCTGCCACTGGCTCTTGCTTGCACCCGCTAAAGCTTTCATCTGATCTCGTGGTTGTTTTAGCTTGACACCCCATCCTGCGCTCCGCGGCACGCCCTTGACCGTGCGTCGGCTTTGCGCGGCGGCCTCGTGGACTTGTGGCATCCAATATTCTGGAGCCCAGGCCCAGTGTTTGCGATGATGTTTTTTTTAAAACGGAGGCAAAAGACTTGCCTCATTCATTAATAAAGGAGGAGAGTTTTAGAGTACATAATAGTGGTTCCACAACATAGCCCGTCCGTCAACAAAATGAAAACAATAACTACTCTCGCCGCATGATAATGCTCAGGTGCGTAGCTCCTGCCGTGATCCAAAGTTTGGCTTCATCTTAAATTAATTTTAGAATGTAGAAGGGCGGTATTGATTTCTTTCTAAAAACTCTAACGTTTCAAAGCTAGCTTCAGGCTTTGCTAGTGGTGTTTCTAAAAAAAGGCTCTGCTAGTGGTCGTTGTGCTCTGTGCCTATGTGTATCTATCTATGAGATTTATCAGTGTTGGTAAGTGCTTATGATGTGTATGCTTTGTTCACGTGGTGCGTGGCTGCAGGCGAACTCGGCGAAGTGGCTGGACATGAAGCACGTGTGGGGCGCCACGTGGTGCCTGTATGGGGGCCTCACAGCCGGCCCGTTCTCCGTGAGGCTGACGACGCTGTCCGCCCCCAAGACGCTCACGGCCCGCGACGTCATTCCCAGGAACTGGGCGCCCAAGGGCACCTACTCCTCCCGCCTCAACTTCGACGCCTCTCTCTGATGTCCGATCTTTCACCAAAGGCGGAGGGGCCGGGCCACATTTTATCTGCCCGGGATGGAGCGAAGGCAGCAGGCCCACATGGCGTTCTCTTTGGAATTGGATGTAGGTGGATTGTGTTTTGTTGCAGCTTAAGTGGTCTGATGATCACCTAGTCGCAAGCTAGTGGTGTGGTGTGAGTAGTTTTGGATCAGGAGGTGAGTGATCTGGGTGCGGAGCAGCCGTCCTCTCCAAAAGGGAGAGAGAGCGTATGCTGCTGGTAATCCGATGCGGAAGCCGATTGAGAGGGTTTTGGACCCCTCTTGGTCGCCGCTTCACTCCTGCTGTCGTGTGCTGTTTCTATCTTTTCTTTCCTGTTTTGTTTGCGTGTTTGTTTGCCCTGGTTGGTTGAAATTGAAGGGCTCGTGACAAATGTGTTTGGATTCTTCGAATGGTGGACTTGTACTGAGGTCAGAATTCCTGCTTGTTCGCGTTTCTCTCTTCTTATGGACATGCGTGTTCGTTTGGAGTACTCAGAGAAGACACCCTCCGTGTGAATGTTATTTCTTTTTTTTCAAGTATACACCACGAAAAGGTGCACCAGTAGGCGTCAAGCAGCTGATACGACGCCTTTCGGCGAACAACACACAGTGCCAATACCACGACTACAACGATAAAACAACTTGCGATCAAGGACTGCATGACAACAAACAGCGGACACGAAGACAACACTACCTTGACTTCAGCTCAAGCTGGGTCAACGCACCCTCTGCCCATAGTGCAGCAACAGTCGATTGAAATTAAGAGAATAAGCTAAATAATTTTAACTTTACTAAAGGAATCAGCAAGTGAACAACATGAATCAACCGGACTCAAAGAAGATGCCATCCAAGAGGTTCTGATGATGGCGTATGTTGCGCCCCGAGAGCGCATGCTCACAACAGTAACCATCACCGAATCACAAATTGCCCAAAACCCCGGCGAAGAGTTGACGGTGTCACCACCTTTAATATCAACTTTCATAGGCTCGTTGAGCACCCATGCAACACCTTCAAGGAAGGGACAACCCTGGGGGCATTGTTGCTTGGCCAGAGAGCCGACCTAAGGTTTTGACCGGTACCCGAACAGGGCATGGACATGGGCAAAATGACGCCTCCAAGGAGGATACGACACCCACAAGCATCATCGTCGTCTACAACAGTTGCCGCTTTGAAAGGATTTCTCCAGGCCTAGTGTGTAACCTAGCAAACCGCCAGAGCAGTGCCATCTGGAGGCGAGCAAGGAAGTCGTTGACTTGGCACCTTCTGCATGGAGGAGAGTCGCCCTCTGTTGTCAGAGATGAGGGAGACGCCGGTAGCCATGGCTGTTGCCGCTGCGCGGGCCCGCAACTTTGCCGCTAGGACGGGCCACAACCTGTTGGGTGGCCACCACGCCGCCGCCAGTCACCAACTCACATACCACGCTAGGTCTGGAGCCCTTCACATCGGATCCACCTGCCGTTGATTACCCACCAATGTGGGGATCTATTGTAGACCTCTTCGATAAGTAAGAGTGTCGAACCCAATGAGAAGCGGAAAGATTTGGTTTGTGAAAACAAGTAAGGAATTATTATTAAAGTTGCAAAGATTGTTTGATGACTACTTTAATCACCAGAATAATTGCAAGAACGTAATTTGTAATAAAAGTGCAATGGTGCAGCAAGTGGCCCAATCCTTACATGTGCTATGTATTAATTATAAGGACCAAATCGCTCTCGAGGATGCGCGGGGATTTCACCATGTTGTTTTTATCTAGTTCTAATGATTTAACTTTCTTTGCCTTAAGAATTATTGTGTGGTGGAACCTATATTAATGTGAACAACATACATACTTATGCGTATACCCTCTACGCGAGCATCCGTAAATACAAGAAGAGTAATTATGGTAGCCTCTAACCATAGCATTAAGCTTTAGGGATCCAACGACCCCTTATGCAATAGTTCATAATCTTAGGGTTTGATAATTTCTGTCACTCCAACTACCCATTATAGACGAACTAATCCCACAATGCTCTCTTTTAGGCCCTTGATAATGTAGTGATCATAAGCTTAGCATCTGATCGTGCCACTTAATTTAATTGCTACAACTTTCGCAGTGTCAAGTATCTGTTCCCTAAACCATGAGACCATGCCACTCCCTAATACCGGAAGAATACTTTGTGGGCATCAAACGTTACTTCGTAACTGGGTGATCATAAAGGTGCTCTTCGGGTACCTCAGAAAGTATTTGTTGAGTTGCATGGATCGAGACATGTATTTGTCACTCAATGTGACGGAGAGATATCTCTAGGTCCTCTTGGTAATCGACATCCTAAGTAGCTTGCAAGCATGTGACTAATATGTTTAGTCACAGGAATATTGTATTACGGAACGAGTAAAGAGACTTGTCGGTAACGAGATTGAATAGGTATAGCGATACCGACAATCGAATCTCAGGCAAGAAAAATATCGTGAGATAAAGGGAAGTGTATACAGGATTATCTGAATCCTTGACATCATGGTTCAAACTGATAAATATCTTTGTTAAATATGTGGGAGTCATTATGGGCATCCAGATCCCGCTATTGATTATTGATCGGAGAGGTGTCTTGGTCATGTCTCCATGTTCTCGAACATGTTGGGTAACACACTTACCATTCAGTAACACTAGGGTAGTATTGGGATATTCATAATGATGAGACCGAAGGTAGTTCAGAGTCTCGGATGGGACCTGGGACATCACAAGGAGCTTCAGAGTAGTTCGGAGGTAAAGTTTCATATATGGAAAGTGCTTTTCAGGGTTCCAGAAAATGTTAGGATTTTTCGGTATTGTATCGGAAAGGTTCTAGAAGGTTTCAGAGTGGGGCGCACTTGCATGGAGGGACCCACATGGACGTGGGTAGTGGAGAAAGGCTCCACATGCCTGGTCTAGGTGCACCAAGATCCTTCCTAAAAGGAATATGATCATATCCCGAAGGGATAAGACCAAGATCCCTAAAAAGGGAGGATCGTGATTGGTGGGGAAGGAAAGGAGGGGATTTCCTCCCCCCCCCCTTGGCCAACGACCCTAGAGGCTTGGGGAGAAAGCCTCCCAGCACCCTCACACCTACATATAGGGGGGGGGCACAGGGGGTAGCAGCCCATCCATCCCTAGCCATCTCTCCCTCCCGCTACTCCTTCCTCCACTTCGTTTGCGCTTGGCATAGCCCTGCTGCAGTTCAACCACCACCACCACAACGTCATGTTGGGCTAGATCCCATCTACCTCCCCCCCTCGTTTGTTGGATCAATAAGTAGGAGAGGTCACCGAGCCATACGTGTGCATAACTCGAAGGTGCCATTTGTGCGGTGCTAGATCAGATTGGATCATGAAGAGTTGGACTACAACAACCACGTTAGTTGAACGCTTCTGCTTTCAGTCTACAAGGGTATGTAAAAGTTGTCCCTCTCATTGCTAGCATATCCTATATTGATCTTGGGTGAATCTGTAGGAATTCTTTTGTTTTCCATGCAACGATTCCCTATAGAAACTTTCTCTCTGATTTTTTCTTTGAAAGACGGAATTTATAGGACTGGAATAAGGTCAGACGGAGGCCGAAGGCCCCCACAAGGCAGCAGGGTGCACCCTGGGGAGGGGGGGGGGCTTCCTTGTGGGCAGGTGGTGCCCTCCTCTGGCAGGTATTTCTTCCAGTATTTTTAATATATTCAATAAAAAAATCTCCACCAAGTTTCATCCAATTCGAGAACTTTTATTTCTGCAAAAAACAACAACACAAAGGTAGTTCCACTGAAAAGAGCGTTAGTTCCATTCAAATCATGCAAATTAGAGTCCAAAACAAGAGCAAAAGCATTTGGAAAAGTAGATACATTGGAGACGTATCGCTAGACAAGGAGGTTGCATCCAAAGCGGACATCTCAAAAGTCAGCTCAGAGGCTGCATCAAAGAGATCTTTGAGGCGAAATTCATGAGCTGAGTGAAAAATGAACCTGTTGGGATAGACTTAGGGGAAGTAGTAAACCGATCTCTCTTTCGCCAAACTTGGGGGCTGCATCACGCAAAGTGGACCTGTGTTGGAAATATGCCCTAGAGCCAATAATGTTGTATTATTATATTCCTATGTTCATAATTAAGAGTTTATATTCTATGTTACAAGTCCTATGATCCTAGAATATGAGATTCAGTGAACAACTCATATGCATGTGTGGAATGATAAATGGTAAAATAAGATTCCTAGTCTCGCCTCAAAGACTATCTCAAGTGTTGTTGGTGATCACGTTTTCCGGATCTTAGGATATCGTTAAGTGTAACCATAGTCCTAAAAGAACATCTCCAACGACCGAGCCCTCTCGGTGTGACGGCATCCATCATTGTTTGGCCAGACATAGGTGACAACGTCACAAGGATGCCAAAACACATCAGCGGGAAAGAAGAACAAAACCGGTAACCAGGAGATCGATATAGTGGGCATGTGTATGACTCAAGAGGATACCGATATATCTCACCTCACGTTTTGTAAAGTATCAAGCAAAGGGAACATCACATGATAACCAAAGGTTCACTCGAATTTTATTCGTGTAATCACAGGGATCGATATGGACATCCCACTACAAGAAAAAACACTTCCGTGATGATACGTGTTTGTCACAGTAGGTCGTGTTTTTTGTCATGCATGTACATCCATGACGGTTTTATGACAGAATCAAGATAGTCATACATGTGCTGTCGTAGAAGTGTTCCATGACATTACCAAAATTATCATCACGGAAGTGTCCACTTCCATGACGATAAATCGCGCGTCATAGAAGTGCTTTCGTCAAGGGTGACCGACACATGGCATCCACCATAACGGAACACCGTTAAGCTATCGGGTCGGGTTTTGGATCCGATAACCTGTTAACAGTCCGGACCAATGGGAAATTTCCATGTGTAAAATTCTGATTGGCTGGAGGGAACACGTGTCGGCTCATCGTTGGGACAGATGTCATCCACTCATTGGATAGAAGGCGCCTATGATACGTCGACACGTGGCACGACCCAACAGAGGCCCATTCCTGTGAAAAGGCCGACCAGTTTGACTTGGTCAAAAGGTGGCGGGCCGGCCCATGGAAAGCCTGTTAACGGCCTGTTCGCATATAGCCCATTTACAAACCGCTAACCCAAGGTCTGTTACACCCTATCCGAATTGGGCCCAGTAGCGTCATCTGGGCCATCCAATATGATTCCAGCCCGTTTTCACTTCTGGCCCATGTATGGCCCATGACGTCTTTCGACCCATATGAGGCCCTTTGTAACTCTTAGCCCATTAACGACCCGTGGTGAAACTAGCCCGTAATGAACGGTGTATCACTTTACACCCATTAACGGCCCGTGGTGAAACTGGCCCGTAATGAACAATGTATCACGTTATACCCAATAACGGCCCGTTATTCCGTTGGGCCGTTTCTAGCCCATGTTATCTTTCGGCCTTCTCAGATCTCATTTATTCTTGGGCTCATTTCCAGCATTCGTTTACTTACGGCCCGTTACTGTCATTTTCTGCTTGTGGGCCAAATTTAGCCCGTCGTTACAGTCGGCCCGTTTGTGTACCGTTAATCTGTTGGGCCATTTTCATAGCATCAACAAATACGACCTATTAACGGCTCGTTATGGTCAACCCATAAACGTATGATTTCCACTCTAGCCCATCTACGGCCCACTGAAGGCCCGTACAAGGCCCATAAATGAGTCGGCCCGTACAAGGCCCATGGATTCGGCGGCCCATGGATTCGGCGGCCCATTAAAGTCCCATGGATCCAACGGCCCATTGAAGGCCCATGGATCCGACGGCCCATCGAAGGCCAATGGATACGACGACCCATTGAAGGCCAATGGATCTGACGACCCATTGAAGGCCCATGGATCCGACGGCCCATTGAAGGCCCATGGATCCGACAGCCCGTACATGGCCCATGGATCGTACGGCCGTGGAGGGCCATGGTCACTAAAACGTTGGGGCGAGTTGGCCCCCATTTGAATGATATAGCATATTCAAAGAATTATCCTACTCTATACTATCACCTCTAAAAAACATAACTATACAACAAAGAGACCAAGGCATAGAAACGTAGAATAATCCTACACTATACAATAAACAAATTACAGCCGATTATACCGACTGAGCATTATGGTTTGACACAGATGATAATAAAGCATATACAAACAACAAATTACACTGGGCAAATACAACTCATACATCATGGACGCCACACCAACTTAACTCCATTTGAACTATAATCTCTTCAGAAAATAGGATTGGTCGGATTCAGATAGCACAAATTTCAGTCTGCAAAATCTCTAATTCCTTCGTGGTTACCTCAGTGTCTTGTTTCATTTTTTTGACTCGTGCATCTAGTACCTGCATGTCCAGTCTCAACTTGTTGATTGTACGTTGACAATCATGTACACATTGTCTTTCCACCTCTAGTTGATGCTCGAGAACATCAGCACATTCCAATTCCAATCCATAATCATTTGGTAATGGCCATGCCGCACTGCTCGTAGATCTTTGTGTTGATGTCACTTCATCCTGAAATGTTTCTGTAAGTACACATGACTAGGGCAAAAATATAGTTACAACAGTGAAGCGAGCAAGACACTATTTTGTACTACATGGCAAAACAGGACTAACAATAATGTTACACACCATGAAGCATAAGCAGGTGATATTTTAAAAATTATAAAAAAGATAGTCTGTGCAACCTGCATACAGAAATCTCTCTTAGCTCTCCAGAGGAGCATGATGTTGGGGCCCAATCCAAAACACAGACAAGTTACAAATTTAGACAACACATTGCGTATAAGTAAGAAAGCAGTTGACCATTCTGTAGCTCAATTAAAGTCATATGGAGCATAATGAACAACAGAGGGTTTCATACAAACATACTACAACAAGCAAAACTATGCAATCATTAGCCTAGTATAAACTTGATTGTGAGCCTCATGCAATAATAGTTGGTTAATAGACTCCAAAGCTTCAGGCACACTTCGGCAGAGTAATTAAATGGTAAGGCCTTTAATTATGTCAACTAATAGTTATACAAGTACCCAACATCAGACATGATTCTTTGGGCATCGCATTAACTGAGGACAAATAAAGCAATTGAAAAGAGCAAATTAACTATGCCTGAAACCAACAAGGAATTGAACTGTTGGGTTGCATACAGTGACTTACCTTAACAGGTTGAAGAGGCTCAGCGCAGCTCCTACTTATCTTGCAAGGCTCCTTCCTAACATCTTGTACTTGTAAATCCTCAATCTTATCTTCATTGCACCCCCTCTGCAAGGTGACACAAACTAGTTATTCGTCTCCTTGGAAGATAAATATGTATACTTTCCAGTCTGTGAACACAAAAGGATGAGATTATAACAAAACAACACCACATAATGAAACATGTTGCATCTCTTGCACTTGCACACAATAAAATGAGCATTTACTATGTCTGCACCATGTAAAAACTAGGCATACCTTCGAGCTGGATCTCCAGGTACTCTTGGAGAGCCTACTTTAGTGTACAACCAAACCTTTATGTCACCTATGAGTTAGACAAGGCCCCAATATAGCAGCCCTTAGTGTTTAAATCATTGACAAGCTCTATTAGAGTGTTAGGTCAAGAACAACAAGTAATCAAAGCAATCAGTCCTAGTATGGCTGGCTGATGCAAACAAGCAATTGAACAGATGTGTGAGCAAGTCTTACATATCAAGAAAAGAAGCAAAGAAGGAGGCTTAAAGACCATCACTTGACTGACCAGATTTAAGGGGCATTTAAACATCATGTGCAACGTATGAACTAACATAAACATTGCATATTCCAGATTCTACAATGGAATGCACATGTATTAGGTTATGCCATGTAAGATGATACCTAAATGTACACTATAGCAGGAAGGAGTGATTCATCGTTGCACGCACAATTGAATTGCAGGTTAAGGGCCAATTCGATTCCGCCTTTTCAGGTCTTATTGTCAAAATAAGCCATAAAAGATGTAAAGAAGTCATTTTTGAGTTATGGGCTTGGGCTTAACTAATTTCGCTTTGGAGGGGGTGTTTCGGGTAGAACCTCACTAAAAATTGAAGGGAAGGGGAATAGTGAAATGACTCTGTTGTCTGCCTATATTACACTCCAAATGCAACTGCTGACGCCTGAGTCACACCTAACCCTCAAGTAAAAACAAACACACAAGCGTTCATTGCCCTGCCCGCTTGCATCTCCTCTCCCCTTTCCCTCTACCTCGATCCCCTGTTTGCAGCACTAGGGTTCCTCTAGCAAGCCGTCGCCACTGGTCCCATCTGGCCTGGTCCTCGACGATGCTATGTCCAGCTAGGCTACATGGCCGGCGGGTAGGGGCAAATCTCCCTAGCTGCTATATGATGCTTTCAGGTGGTGCTGCTATATGATAATAACCAGCCACTTGGACCATAGAATTTCAATAAATAATTGTTCTTCATTTAAATGTGGGTCATGCGTTCTTCGTTTAAATTAGGCAATGGGATCTCTATGGAAAACATTGACCAAAGTAGATTGTGCCAAGTAGATGGTATCTTTGTATTTGCATTTTGAGCAAATAGTGATGGTCTATTTTCCTATCATATTAATTACTGCAATGGGTTTAATTTGTGATGTTTGCAAGTCAAATTAATTTTCATATGGGCAGCAAAATGAAAAAGTATAATGCAATCTAGACTTTCCACTGATCATACCAAAGATAAGCTGAAAATGCAATGAAAAGAACTGGTTGGATTATTACATGGAGCTTATATTCACAGGTGCTTATTTTCTTAGGATAACTCGTAATAACTGTCCCTAAGAAACTTGGCTAATAGAACTGACATACAAATAACATGTCACGATGATTGCAATGGAGGTGTGACGTACCATAGCACACTGTATAGGCTCACCGCGGCCTCTCCTTTTTTTGCGATGTTCCATGAAATTGCCACATACATCTTGTACTTTTTCATTGTGTAACCCTATCTGCAAGTTGACACGGCTAATTTCAGACATCTCTACATGATACTACATTGCATATCCCTTGCGCATATTTAAACCACCAATTAACGATTGTGTGCATAGCATAAACTAGCCATGACTCTGTGTGCTGGACTAGCAGGCACTCTAAGGGAGCCTAATGTACTGCACTGGAATTCCTACATTCCACCTACGATTTTGTGTAATGTACTGCCTCTGTTCCTAAATATAGGTCTTTGTAGAGATTCTAGTATGGACCACATACAGATGTATATAGATGCATTTTCGAGTGTAGATTCACTCATTTTGCTCCGTATGTAGCCTATAGTGGAATCTCTTAAAAGACTTATATTTAGGAACGGAGTTACGAGGTAGTATCATGTATGACATCTACATATCTAATTTAGCAGCTAGTAGTAGAAATCATTGTCTGCACAAAGGGATTACTGGTCGAAAATCCTAGCAAAGCACGCTGGCAGACACAGAACAATACAAGAGAGAGAGAGACGCACTTACAAGATCATAGCAATGCCTCAGACCAGGATCTTGGTTGGCCAAGCTGTTAGATCCAGAAGAAACATCGTCCTTGTAGTTTTTGCCAGCAGCATAACAGGCAACAGCGACCGATTAGTATATTTGAAGTACATCGGGCAGGTGATGTTGGACGGGTTTAAAGGTGACAAGTACCTAGGCCGTGGCGGGTGCTTGGCATCTCTCCAGACGGTGGGAATTAGGTTAGAAACGTCAAGGGTGATGACGCTGCGCTGGCTGTCAGGGTCCGGCAAGGAGATCTAGAACTGTCGAGTAGGGTGTTTGTGGAGCGGCTCCGGTAGGGTGGACTACGGTGTGGGCGAAGCAGATTTGTGGCCGTGGACGAGGGCGTAGGTGAAGCTGCTCCAGTGGTTGGGTTTTGGATGGTGTCGACGATGCAGATCTGCAGCCGTGGACGGGGCGTCAGAAGCTGCTCCGGTGGTTGGGTTAAGGATGGTGTCGATGATGCGGATCTGCGGCCGTTGACGGGGCGTCAGAAGATGCTCCGGTAGGTTGGATGAGGGTGCGAGGAAGCGGATCTGAGGCCGTGGACTTGTGAGTTGGCAAAGCGGCCCCAGTAGGGTTGAGAATGGTATAGGCGAAGCTACTCCGGTAGGGTTGACGATGGTGTCGGCGAAGCGGCTCCGGTAGGGTTGAGGAAGGTGTCAGCGAAGAGGATCAGAGGTCATTGACGGGGGCGTTGGTGGGGCGGCTCCGGGAGGTGTGGACGAAGCGTCTCCGGTGTGGAGTATGAATGAGCCGCTGCAGATGCACGGCGGTTGACGAGAGTACCAGCGAAGCAGATCCGGTGCCATGGACAAGGCTGGCACTGAATGGGCTGTGGTACAGTGGTGGATGAGCAGTCTACTTGTTTCTAGGGGAGGTGGGAGGGGTAGATGCGGCCGCACAAGCAGATCCGGCGAGGTGGACGCCGCTGGCAGTGAATGGGCTATGGTACGCCGGTGGATGAGCAGTCTAGGGTTTCGAGAGGGGAGGGGAGAAAGGGCGATGAAGTACGGATGGCGTGATGTAAGATGCTCTGGTGCTGTGGAGTTAGTCGTTTTTGCGGGAGGGGAGAGGAAATGGGGGTGCCGTGTAGTGGGGGGAACCGGAAGATACCAAAGCAGCCCCGACCTATTATGTAGATGAGGGCGGTATTGTAACTGTTGGTCTCCGTGCACCAAGGACAAAAGGGGAATTTCGCATGCTAAAGACTAAGGTGGTGGAAATTTTAGAAGGAGACGGGAGATTTTGCCGCCCGCGGGATTGTTCGTATCCAGTTTCAACTAATTTTGGACCGTGCTAGCGGGAAGCTCATGCTAGACTGTGTACACGGGGCACGCATCAGCAGTTAATAAATGGTGTGAAGTACACCCCAGAAAAAAGACAATAACTCGGGATGATGCGCCGATAACTTGGACGTTCACACGGGCGCAGCCAATCGTACGAGTGTAGTGGCGCGTTCACAAAAAAAGGATCAAACGCTCAACCTATGTATTTCTCGTGTAAATAGATAATTTAGTGCCATTGGTTATTTACTTTAAACATAATGCATTGACGTGTTAGTGTAGAGGCGCACAAAAAGAAATGGATATTGTAGTCTGCTACTTAAAAGTGTTACCTCATATAATTACATAGCCTCCATTTCATAAATTGCGTACCCATTGAATTCATATATGAATATTACATATATTACTTCAAAATAGAAACTTAAATCATCCAAGACTAATGAATTTGAATGCAAGAGTAACAATGGTGCATGTACATGATAGCTACATTGGTTGTTTGAAGAAACATCACTGTAACTTTGGCATGTACAACTGAAAAGGTTTATTTAAATAGAAAAAAAGTGATATGTGAGTTCCAATCTTTATAGCGTCGAATCGATATTGTACCTTTGGCCACGATACGAAGTAGATATTGACTTATGTTCAAACGATGCACGTCCACGATCGCTAGATAGTGATACGTGAATGAATTGTGCAATCTCTCTCACACGAATACATATCTCATTTCCCTGTGGGCATCGGAATCACACACGCGCACTTCGTGTATTTCTCTTCCTCCGTCAAGGTTAAATTCGTCTTTCTACCCCGTCCTATAAGTCTCTCACACAGAAACACACACGCTCTCTCTGTCTTACACGCCCACCCCTTTAATTCCGCCCACCCACAACCACTAATGTCTCAAAGTATAATCATGTATCTCACACATATGCCTAAGGTTAACTCGAGTTCCGGAACCATATGAATACATACAATGGGATTGCAACAGAGCACCTTTTGTTTTGAGATTTCTCTCTCTCTCTCTCTCTCACACACACACACACACACGCGCGCGCGCATAGTTTCTCGCTTCATTTTTTCCGGCACTTGCATGCACACCATTTGTTTATCTTCGTGATGCTTTAAGTATGCCTTGCACAAATGCTATCTACCTATCCCTTAATATAGCTAGATATGTGTCACACAAACTCCTTCTCCCTACTAGCAAGATGCCCATGCGTTGCACGGAACATTAGGATGCATTTGTATGAGTAGTTTATCTTGTGGGAGAAAAGGATGAACGAGGGAATGCCTTGTTTGCAAATGCGGAGAGGGGTGTAGGTATCTTTTTGCAAAATTTCCATAGTTTCCTTCCTGCCCGTCAGATATAAATCGGATGGCCTATATTGCAGGATGGCAGGAACACCATCATCACCAACTCTATTTTTTTATAAGAAGTAGAGATATGTGAGTGTCACTGCCCCCCCACACACCCACACACCCACACTTCCCAACACCGAAGGATTAGGGTGACACCTCGATCTTGATACTAATCTATCGACTGGCTTCTCTCTCAAACACACCCACACCCACACACTACCCGACATCGATGGAGTAGGGTGACACCTCGATCTTGATACTAATGTATCGACTGACTTCTCTCTCAAACATACACGCACACACACACACACACACACACACACTACCCGACACCGAAGGAGTAGGGTGGCACCTCAATCTTGATAATAATCTATCTACTCCTCTTTCAAACACACACAGATACACACACACTCGCTAGTTGTGCCTCTGTGCCTACCGCGCACACTCTCGATACATCTTTCTCTCGCTCCCCCCCAACAATGACAGCAGAAGGGTGACAACTCGATATGATCATAATCTGTCAATTGGTTTCTCTCATAAACACTGTGTCTCGGTGCCCCGCTGGGCCTCCCCCTCGATATGTAGACTTATCGCGCATGCACAGCTGTAGTGACGATGACGCTGAACCCAGTGTGCCTTGTTTTTACCGGCCTCATGTGATAGTTTTCATCCTGTTTTCTGTTAATTAACAAGGCAAGCTTTTCTTTGTTACTACTAGTGAATCTGAAATCATTCGGGGCAGACATAAAATATATCACTTCAACCCAATTATCGCATCAACTATTTTAAAAGAAACTAGCTAGCTACCCGTGCGTTGCACGGAACATCAAGATGCATTTGTATGAGTAGTTTATCTTGTGAGAGAAAAGGATGAATGAGGGAAGGCCTTATTTGTGAACGTGGAGAGGCGTGTGGATATATTTTGGCAAAATTGCCATAGTTTCTTTCCTATCTGTTAGATATAAATCCGACGTCCTATATTGCAGGATGGCACGCACACCATCATCACCAACTCTGTTTTCTACTCCCTCCGTTCCTAAATACTCCCTCCGTCCGAAAATACTTGTCATCAAAATGGATAAAAAGAGATGTATCTAAAACTAAAATACGTCTAGATACATTTCTTTTATCCATTTTGATGACAAGTATTTCTGGACGGAGGGAGTATTTGTCTTTTTTAGAGATTTCAACAAGTGACTATGACCGGACCTTACCAACATACTCAAAAAAGTAGTCCATAATTTTGATGTTACCTCTTTTCTTGGCGGTGCAGTGCCATCTGGATACCTCATAAATAAATCAAGGAGAAATCGGACCCCTTCCTAAAAAGACATACAGAGCAAAATGAGTAAATCTACACTCTAAAATATGTCTACATGCACATCCGTATGTGGTAGTCCATTTGAAATCTGAAAAAGACAAATATTTAGGAACGAATGGAGTATAAGAGTAGACATGGAGATATATGTCCAGCATGGTCTACAACAAAAATGTGCTGGACTGGTTAACACTGGATGCTCGCAACGCGATGACATGAGTTCGAATTCTGTCTTTTAACTTTAGTTTTTTATATTATATATTACTTATTTAATATATACTTCTTTCGCTACTGTACTGATAGTGGAACCCACAGAGTACTTAGAATACAAGATTAAGGATGGACTTATTTCTTTTTAACTTTCTGTACGAAGCTATAGCCACCCTGCAAGTCACGTGTACACTGTACATGCAATTAACTTGTTATAGAGGGACAATCATACATGCAATTAACTCAAATGGATTGGATGTCACTCTATTATTTCCAGCATAAGAGCATCTCCCACGGCAGCTGGCAAATTTCCTCCCGCTTCCTTCCACGGAGGACGACATCAAACGCCAGCGGCATACATTTTCACAACTCTAACCAACCAGATGAAATTCATGCAAACACGGACTGATTTCATATAAGCATGAAGGATTTCGTATAAAAAAGTCGGATCTTCATATAAACATGATGGATTTCATTACATTTACATGAACTAAGCGGTGCCAATCCGGCTCCCTTGGTATAATTAATACTCCCTCCATCCGGAAATACTTGTACTAGAAATGGATGTATCTAGACTTATTTTAGTTATAGATACATACAATTTATCCATTCTTAGAACAAATATTTCCTGCCAGCTGGAGGGGGAGTACATAATCTAAATGGCCGCCCGCGGATCCCTTGCCTTCCTCATGTCTGGTAGACACTTGCGGGGTTGACGAATGTCCTCGAAAGAGATGAAGCAGCAAAGAAACCACCTGAAGGCGCAGTCGCCGCCTCGGCGGTGGCCTTCAATGGACCCAAGTGGCGGCGGCCTCCCATGTTCCACTTCTCCTCGATGATGGCGGCGGAACGGAGAAGCTGGCCACCGACTCGTCGCTCTCCACGCACCCATCTTTTGTCTCTGCCTGCATGGCGCTGCCGCAGGCATGGGAGGCGTGGCCGCAGGCACGGGAGGCGCGCCCACAGACACGAAAGGTGGGCTCACCGCAGACACTGGTGGTGTGGTACGACGCGGCAGTGACGAAGCCCGTACCAGCGTATTCGCCGCCATGCCGGTGTGGAGCAACTCGCCACTCCTCATCGAGTTGAACTGGAGCGGCGAGTTGCTGAACCACGCACCTGCTTCGGGCGGCAACTGGCTCCGTCGGGCCAAGTGAGATTGTTGAAGCGCCGAGCGGCCTCGCCCATATCTGGAGGGCTCGGTGGGCTACCCAGTCGGGTAATATGCCAGAGAATGGCTCCTCGGAAGCCATTGGAAGAGTGGATAAAATGGTGAAGGAGGAGATGGGGGAGCGGCGGAGGGGTGCGATTCTTGCCTGCTGTCTGTCTGGCCTCATGTAAATAGAGGGCGGACGGTAGGAGCTTGGCCGGCGTCTGGCCTCATTTAAACTAAGGGCGGATGGGAGGAGCTCGGCCCGTGTTGCGTTTAATTCCGGCCCACTCATGAATGTACGTGTGGCCAGAGTAGTTTTCTCGGTTTGCATGCGGGTTTAATGGAGGGGTTTGATGGAGGTGAGGAGGCGTGTTCAGCTGGGCGTGCAGCGGACGACACAGTACTATTCTATTTGACAGCAGTAATGAGCCGTCAAATCGCAAAGGCCATCGCCTCTCACGAAACCGACCAAGCTAGACTGCCCCGCCCTCTAGCCTTTTAAAAATGTATATACTCCACTTCTGTACATGGTGTACTCAACATCTAGCCCAGCGACCCACTCATCATGTGAGTTTTCGAACATGCGTTTGAAGCGAGAAAGGCATCCTTTCACCGTCGCAGAAGAACGGGTGTAGATGACGTCAAACTCATCACCGGTGATAGTTCTAACCTTGTACTCACCGCCGATCATGGAGATTTGGGACGCCATGGATTTGGAAGGAGGGTTAGGATTAGTGGAACTACCATAATGTGAAAGGACGGGACGACTAGGAGTGAACTGCCGTAATATTAAAGGACGTGCGCGGACGAGTAGGAGCAGACTGCCAGCGTGCGAGCGGCAGGGTAGTGGCTTTCCATTCTCCCATGATACGGGCTTCCGAGAGCCCTTGGATCTAAGATCGAACGGTTGCATGGCGTGATGCCAGCAGCCGGTATCATGGTCGCGCCTACCACGACCGTCGCGTCGCTCGCGCGATCGCGCCTTGGAGATTTAACACGGTGCGTTAGGCTGTCTGATGTTGGCATGTCATCACTTAGTCACTCATACTACAACAAGGTTAGCTATAAGATTGGCTATAAGTGCTTTTTTACTTCTCTCTATCTCTTTCTTCGTACTCCCTCCGTCCCACAATATAAGAATGTTTTTACACAAGTGTAGTGCCAAAAATGTTCTTATATTATGGGACAAAGGGAGTAGTATGTATTTCATTTGCCAAGGAGTGACCTCTTCCAATGAAATGGTGTGCTTATTAGTTTTTTGTTGCTAAGTTTGCTTCATTTAATTAGCTATAGACTCAAAATTGTCTTTTCACCTAGGTACACGCGCTTAGCACCGTTTCTTCCTTGTGTCACCAAACTTGCCACATCAGACTTTATGCCTATGTGGCAAGCTTAGCACTTGTAGGAGCAAGTAAGTACTACTCCCTTCGTCCGGAAATACTTGTCATCAAAATGGATAAAAGAAGATGTATCTAGACGTATTTTAGTTCTAGATACATTCATTTTTATCCATTTTGATGACACGTATTTTCGGACGGAGGGAGTACAATAGTGGGCTATAAGCCCGCTTTACATGGCATATTTTAATATGTGGAGGAAAGAGGCAAGGAAAAAGTGGAGAAGTGGGCTCTCATGCAAGAGCCAGCCTCAACTACATGGTGGAGCATTGGGAGGGGCACCTGTATGGAGGTGGTCAGGAATCGGGAGACTCACGCCGGTCGTAGCGCCGCAGTTAAAATGATAATGGCAAGTCAAATCACAGGGGCCCACCTGTCCAACAGTAACTCGCTGTCAAATCACATAGCCCTACATTTGCAACAGCCTACTCCCTCATCTTCTCGCATCTCTGTCAAACCGACTAGGCGGAACTGCCCCACCTACCGCGCAGGAAAAGCCCTGCCTTGTTTATTGGTCCCCATTGTAATCTATGTCAAATTTTGACCATAAATTTAACTAATGAAATGTTCATGCATGCCATCAAAAATTATATCATTGAAAACTATGTTCAAATACGAATCCAACAATATAACTTTTGTTTACATGCACTAACATTTTATCAGTTAAATCTTTGGTCAAAATTTATCACAAATTACAATGGGGACTAATAAACCAGGATGGAGGTAGTATGATACTAAGCATTATTAATATCATTGCGTGCAATGAACTGACCACTGCATGTCATGTTTGATAGTCTCAAGTCATTAAAAGCATACAAGCCCCACATCTCTTATTGGTTGATTCCTCTATTTATGTCAAAAAATAAGAAATAACGTGAGAGTTAATGCACCGTGCCTATGTGTTTACTATTTGGTTTTTGTAAGATGACTTACTCACCTAGACGGAGGGAGTATTCGATTTGACAGTGGGAGGCACAGTTCCCGATACAGCTTTAATGCAGACAATGGAGGGAGTAGCGGTTCCTGAAATGTTGAACGGCCAATGCATCCTCCTTTAATTAATGCATGAGGCAAGTAATGGGAGGAGGTCCGTGAAAAGGAGGCTGCACGATGTGAATGCAATGCAGTTTGCCCTCATTGCCCTCATATAAAGGCGCCCCTCCATTCCAATGCATATACCACATCGTACGCACCTAAGAATTTGCCTAAGCACCTACACTAAGCGCAAAAGAGCTCACTCTAGACCCATGGAGGCGATGCACGTGAGCGGCCAGCGGCTGTGCCAGATGGTCCACGACGCCGGCCTGCGGCATGGCGCCGAGGATCGTCTCCAGACGGTGTTGGAGACCGGCTGGTGGATGGCCGCCGTCGACGCCAAATACGACTCTCAGTTGGACCAGATGATTGTTGCCACCAACAATAAGTTCAACATCCTCAAGAAGCTCGCGGATGACATGGCCGTACTCCTCCAGCCCGCGCGCCCGGGCTCCTCATTGCCTGCCACCCTAATCGGCCTCCATGGCCGGAACCTCTTTCAAGCACTGGTGGCCCTGCGACTGCCCGCCGACGCCACGAAGAATGTCCACCTGGATGTCACGCTCGCCGCGAGGCGCCTCACCCTGCAAGAATTCGTCGACCTACACATCCACGTGTACGAGCAAATCGTGTACATATGCATCTACAAGGTCAGTGAGGACGCTGCAACGTTGGCCTTCCTCAACCGGATGGAAGCCTTGGATGCCTTTGCTGAGAAGCACCTCGACCTCGCCACAAAAGTCGCCGCTTCTTAGCCACCGGTCGGTGGCCCGGCGCACTAAGTTGAGGAGGAGGAGGTCGTACGTTCATGGATCCATCTTTCTTCTTGCCTTCTATAACCACCACTGCGATCGCATCATCGTGGCCTTAATTCTTATTGTGCTGTTGCATTCTCGTTCCAGTCAATACCGACATGTGCGATCCCTTTGCTTAATTATATGCATCACTGTAACTAGTACTCCATCCGTCAATTTATAAGTTGTGCTTACCTTTTCCATAAACTTCGTGCAACACGCGGGCATCTTGCTAGAAACACTAGAACATGACTGACCACGTGTGACCAAACCGACGATGCACCAACCTAGTACTATGTACCCTGCTTATCTAGCGGAAATAGCCCCTCCCTAGCGTTTCCAATCGTTATTTCTATCGATCAATCGTGCCAAGGAGCGAAACCAAATGTTACAATTTATCCATGTTTCTCTACTCCTACTTTTTTCTCTACTCTTATAAAAAACAGAGTTGGTGATGATGGTGTGCCTGCGATCCTGCAATATAGGCCGTCTGATTTATATCTAACGGATAGGAAGGAAACCATGGCAATTTTTCAAAAAGATACCCACACCCCTCTCCACATTTGCAAATAAGGCCTTCCCTCGTTCATCCTTTTCTCCCACATTTGATGTTCCATGCAATGCATGGGCATCTTGCTAGTCCTTATAAAAGACTCAGTTGGTGATGGTGGTGTGTCTGTTATCCATTGTTTCTGACCATTAGATCTGCATCTAACGACTGTGAGGTAAGTTGTGGCATTTTTGGAACAATACCCACTTCTTTGCTCCAATTTGCAGAAGACCCCTTATTATCTTGAAAGCAACCACATCTCTCCCCCACCTCATCAAAACAACCCGAGAAATATATTTTGAGTGAAAAGTACTCCCTCCGTTCCTAAATATTTGTCTTTCTAGAGATTTCAATAAGTGACTACATACGGAGCAAAATGAGTGAATCTACACTTCAAAATATGTCTATATAATCCGTATGTGATAGTCCATTTGAAATCTCTAAAAATATAAATATTTAGGTACGGAGGGAGTAATATATTAGGAGTATATCAAAACAAGAGTGATTTCTTTCAAGTTTGTGAACAAGTACTATTCTACTACTTTTGATCCGTCGCAACGCACAGACACATTGCTAGTAAAAGGAAAAGGCCTGCTGCGTTCGCGTCGCACCCCCACACGCCCGGGAATCGGGAGTACTCCACGTCCCGTCCGACACGACACATAGCTTAGGGAAGGCGTGTTGCCTAGCATTTTCACTTTCATGTCGGACCGCCATTGATCAAACCGACTATTGGCAAACCGCACCCCGCTCGCTGCCGGGTTGGAAAACAGAAACGAGGGGAAGATCTAGCTGTAGCACGGAAGCCAAGAAATTTGGTGTTAGATGGGGCTCGTTGATAGAGTAGGAGCACTCCATACTAGTACTACTCCTACTAGTACCAAGTTTGTACTCCTAATACTATATTACTAGTACTACCACTATACAACTAGTAGGTACGTGCACGGCACAACATTGTAGGAACAAAAAACGGGAAGATCTTATTTTGGGTGATTTATCTTTTTCTCAGTCAACGTAGTATGAATAATATGATGTGGGGGGCACCCATGAAGCTTATGTGGCTTGGTTGCTTGGCTACGAAAGGTTAGAGAAAAATAAATAGATAATGTGTTTAAAGTGCACTCCACTAAATAGATATACTTTGGATCCATTGCAACGGACCGACACATCTATATCTATACCCCCTATATAGTGTGTGAAAAACTTTGAAATTTGGTCTTTGGATGAAGCCAATCCGATGGTACAAAGATGGCAAATCCGAGCACTACTGGCCGTTGGATATCATCCACCAGATTCTGCCACATGTATAATCTAGAAGACTCCATGGTTGAACTTAATTCATGACTAACTTTGCCACAACTAAGCTTAGGCAAAGTTATTAGTTCTTCAAAATGAGAGCCACAAGTTGGCAAGCCTAAGGGAATCTTGCCACATTTTTTGTGTGTATGTCATGTGGGGCCTTAGTGTGGCTTGCCTAAGGTGTGGCTTGAACCAAACACTCACCTAAGTTAGTCAAACTTGCCTAACCCTACGTGTGGCAATTTTAGCAATCTTAGTGGCTGTTTGGTTCCTAGCCACACCTTGCCACACTTTGGTACACCTAACCTTAGGCAAGTTTGACCAAGTTAGGTAGGTGTTTGGTTCTAGCCACACCTAAGGCAAATATTTTTTTTCTGAGAAGTGAGCCCCACATGTCATAGACACAAAGGGGCTGTTTGGTTCTAGGCCTAGAATTGCCACACTTTTCCACACATTTTTGCCAAGCTTGCCTAAGGTTAGTTCATCAAAATGAGAGCCACAAGTTGGCAAGCCTAAGGGAATCTTGCCACATTTTTTATGTGTATGCCATGTGGGCCCAAGTGAGGCTTGCCTAAGATGTGGTTTGAACCAAACACTCACCTAAGTTGGTCAAACTTGCCTAACTTTAGGTGTGGCAATCTTTGACAAAGTTAGTCACAAACCAAACATGCCCTAATAACTGTGTGGCAAGATTCCCTTAGGCAAGACAAAGTGTGGCTAACAAAGCAACTCAACTAAGGCAAGTGTGGCAAAAATCATGTGGCAATATATGGCAAAGATAGTCACAATTCAAACAGCCCTACTAACCAAACAACGCCTAACCTTAGGCAAGTTTGGCAACGTTGTATGATAAAGTGTGGCATTGCTAGGCCTAAAACCAAACAACCCCTGTGTCTGCCGCAAAAAATGTGGCTAACAAAATGGGCACCACAAGTGTGGCAAGATTTGGCAAGAAGTTGAGTCTATGACATGTGGACCATGTAGCTAGAAAAGTGTGGCAAGCCACAAGTGTAGCAATGAACCAAACACATGCCTAAGATATTGTGGCACGCCTAAGCTTAGGCGTGTCAACCTTAGCCAATATATCTATACCCATATATAGTGTGTGAACAACTTTGAAAGTTGGTCGTTGGATGAAGCCAATCCGACGTACAAAGATGGCAAATCCGAGCACTACTTGCCGTTGGATATGATCTACATTCCACCAGATTTTGCCATATGTAGAATCTACAAAACTCCACATGTAGAAGCATAATGCACAAACCACCAGAATCTCATGCGTGCAATGCATGTGTACCTTACTAGTACTAGTTGGTAGTATAGTAAGAAACAAATTCCGGTTTTGGCATGAGCTCATACTGCGGGAGCACCACAAGGCCTGCCACAGGAGTTACATTTCCCTCTCGGGGCCGACGGGACCTATGAGTCAATGACATGCAGACCTTAAATGCGGCTTGCCCACATGTCATTCTCATGGTGGTTGTGTGGTTCGCGACTCACTCATTCGAGATGAACCGGCCGGTGGTGGCGTGGCCCCGGCGAGGGTGCCACAGCTGGGCGTCGGGGCGTTACGAGGCGTAGATGGCCAGACCGGCGGGTACTACCTATAGTACAGAAGTACTCTAGCTGAGGATTGATGCCCGGGACGAAATGTGTCACAGCCGCTGGATGAAAATTCAATGGTGCGGGAGTACGGGTCGGAGCACAACAGTGGAGCAGGCAAACCGCGTCCAATCGGGTGTGTCTATGGTAGAAAGTTGATGGTCGCCGCAGTTCAGCTGGCCCGCATGTCATGCACACAAAGGCAGAGGAAAGGTGGGGCCGAGAGGGATGAGGCGCACGTTGGGGGATGAGGATCCCCTGATGCGAACAACCCTACCATTCTGTCACTTACATGTGGGACCGTCGGGCGTGGGTCCCACCTATTAGCGTAGGAAAGGCAGGGCAAGGAAGTGATAGCCACGTCAGAGGATCCATGTCCATGTCAGGGGACATCGTGCCGTGGGTTGGAGCGGCATCTTGGGAATCGCGTGTGGGTGTGTCAGTGGTAGAAACATGAAACCTGATGGTCGCCGTGGTTCAACTTCCATGGACAAGCTGTCATGTCTGCTGACAGTGTATATCAAAACTAGAGTGTTTATATTTCAAGCACGTGACCAAGTATTATTCTACAGTACTACTTTGGATCCATTGCAACGCACGGGCCAGCACATTGGTAGTAGTAGTGTCTATCTCTATCTCTAGAGGCCTTCCCTCATTCATCCTTTTCTCTCACTAGATAAACTACTCATCCAAATGCATCTTGATGTTCCGTGGAACGCATGAGGATGTTTCCTTGGGGGTCTCTCCAACGCGGCGTGGCCGTAGTTGCAAGTTGACGCCGCTCGAGATGCCGACGTTGAGGGGCACTCGAATTTCCTCCGATGAGCAGGTAAGATGAGTTTGATCACGTAGTAAATGCATTCTAAAGACTACTTTCGTGTCCATTCCCTAATTCTCCCCCTGCCAATTGTTTCACAGGTTAGGCTCGGTGCGAGTGGAGATTGGCTTGCATATGTATGGGAGGGTACCAACATCATTTTGCACAACATTTACAACGGTGACACCGTTCTTGTAGAACCTTTGTCCAACATTGGGATCGGCCATGCAACGGACCACCACATGAATTGGTACGATGGAACCACGGGTGAGATTGAATAAGATAGAACGAACCTTTCACATGGCGGTCAAAGGCGGACCATGCTGTCTGTGGCCGATTTGTTGCCGTGCGAGTACAAAGACGTTGTGCTCCTTTCTAACCGCATCTTGGCGGTGAAAAACCATGGGACTTATTTTGTATGGGACACATCCTACGATATACTCCCTCTCTCCTAGTTTATTTGTTTTGAATCTTTTCGTTTTTATAAGTTTCAAATTCAAATTTAGAGCTCCCCATCACATGTTGAGATTACAATGTCCATTAAAATGTTGCGTGCATGCATAGTAAAGAAACAAATCTTGAGTTTGGCACGAGTTCATGCAGCGGTAGCACCACATGGCCTGGCGCAGGAGTTACATTTCCCTCTCAGGGCCCTCAGGATTGAGCTTCAACGCATTACTACACCTGCCTTTGAGTCAATAACATGTGGACCTGATAGGTGACTGGTCCACATGTAATGCTCCTGAAGGCAGAGGGGCAGTGGGGCCGAGAGGGGTGAGCCACAGGTCGGGGGACGTGTGGTGTCATGGGTTCGAGCATCGTCGTGGGAATCACGTGTGGCTGTGGTAGAAACTTGATGCTCACCGCATTTTAGGTGGCCCACATGTCATGCACACAAAGGCAGAGGGATGGTGCGGCCGAGAGGGGTGAGGCGTACGTCAGAGACGTGGTGCCGCGGGTTGGAGCGGCATCGTGGGAATCGCGAGTGGCAGTGGATGAAACGTGATTGTCGCCGTAGTTGAACTTCCATGGACAAGCTGTCATGTTGTTGTTGTTGTTGTTGTTGTTGTTGTTGTTGTTGTTGTTGTTGTTGTTGT
>NC_041383.1:570031937-570061158 GCF_002162155.2 Triticum dicoccoides | reverse complement strand
TGCTATCTGGTCTTGCGAGATTGGCTCACCATGATACGGAGGCATACATGATGCCCCTCGACTTCAATCCGATCTCCATTAGCCAAAACTTCTTTATTTTCGAACCCAGTATACATTTCCCTATAATTTCCTCCCAGTTCCAACAGGGACATATGAATGCTGTTTCTTGCATTATCCTACTCATACTCTGAACAATGCTGATCTTACATTAACAATGCATGTCCTTTTTGATATGATGCAGTGTCCCTACAGTTACTGCCCTTTGTAATCACACCACCTTTGCCAAAAACAGGGAAGCACAACTGGTTCCTCGCTCGATCAGACGACGACAAAAGACTGATGATCATTCAGACACATGAGCCGGAAAAGTTATATTGCAAAAACCCCACTGTATACAAGCACCGTGAAATACGTGAGTATGCGGACAGTGGCTGTTACGTCTATGAGCAGGATACCAGCTTGTTGGGGCCTTCAGGATTTTTTAGTTGGAGGGGGGTAAATAGCCTTGGTTCACACTCTCTGTTTCTCGGACTCAGTTATCCGATTAACCAGGAGATCACCGTTGGCAAGGACCTTGATGGCAGAGAGGCTCTGTTTGCTATGGAAAACTATGTCTACATGGCGAGCCCTAGGAGTTCGGGAGCAAACTCCCCTGATTGTCAATGATACAGCCTGCAACCAAAAAAAGGTGAGAATGACAAAGGCATCCGGATTAACTTTGATCCTTGGATGTCTCAATTACGACAGGCAGTGATGTGGTTCAAGCCTTCAGGTTGATAGGTAATTGGGCTGTTGCATCGAAAGGGTGGAGTACTGGTGTCTCCGGATCACTGGTTTCTGAAGTGGGGCTGCAAATTATGATGGTGTTGGATCATCTCTGCGAATGACTTTGTTGTCTTTGCTGCTGGTTCTAGATGGGTAGTTCTTTCTTTTGTTATGCATATTCCTTGTCATTTGGTCATCCTCGTCTATGTCACTCTTACTATGTAATAGTTGCCTCTGTTTAGAATGTCATTCTCGTCTGGATCATGAGAGTCTGAGCGCTGCAGATGGGTGCGTTTTGGTGGTGTAGCAAGACTTATGAACTATCATGTCTTGCTGTTTATGTCAGTAGTAGTCACTAGTCAGTGTTTGAATGTTGTATATATCGTTGTTTCGAACTATTTATTGTCTCCAACTACTGGTGGGCTAAATGAGGGCATCACCATTCTCCACTGTTCAGAGTATATCTCCTTTTTTCAAGTTATATAATTTGAGCTCAGTGTCTTTTCGATGATGTACACTTGTTTGGGCCAGTGAGGTGTCGTTGAATATATGGGCCGAGTAGTAACGCAATGCCAAACAGGTCAATTATGACTCTCGGGCCGGGCTCTCAAAAGATCCTAAAAAAAGGCCGGGCTCTCCAAAAATGAAAGAATAAGGACTCTTAGGCCAACATGAGGGCACCACCAGTGTTTTCGTGCGCTTGCGCGCCGAGAGCAGATTGGCGCGTGCTCGAAATTCATGCCACCTTTTCATCCCCAATCTCCCACCCCTTCCCCACCTCTGGAATCTCGATTCCTACTCTAGTTCCCCCAAAACCCCCTACTATACTCCCTGTACTTAAGCGCACTATCATGTCGCTGGTCAACCCGGATCTCCAAGCTGGAGATCCTTAGGTCCATCCTGCCTTCGGTCGCTGCGAGCTGTCGCTCAACAGTGGCATGGCGGCGCTTGACGACCAGTTTGCCGGCAAAGTGCTGATGGTAACCATCAACGACGACCAGCCTCCCATCTCGCCGGACAACCTTGTCAAAGCTCTTGGCATTGCGCACGGCATCCAAATAAGTGACTTTCTCGTCGAAGTCTGTCCACCACCAGCTGATTTCTTCGTCAGGTTCCGGACAACTTTCGACTGCAGTCGTGTGTTTGAATCTTCCCGGCGTTTGTTCTGCGATGGCGCGCTAGTGAGCTTTGATCGGTGGCACCCAGGATGGGGCTTGGTGCTGTTTGAGCTTGGGTTTTTAACAAAGCTTACCTTCCATGGCATGCCTCGACGTGCTTGGAACATCGAGTCCATGAATGAGCTTATCAACGACCTTGTAGGTGAGCTCGTAAGTATGTTTGTTCCTCTAGACAGCTGGGCTCTGATGGTTATGGCATGGATGAAGAAGCCGTCCACCATACCGAAGGTGATTGGTGTTGAGATACCGGTGCAGGAACCGGGGTTGTACTATTCATCTCCACCAAGGCCGTCGTGGACCACGTTAGGGATGTACCTGTATCGAGTGTTCGTGCATGTCGAAGAAGTGGTCAATCCATCAATTGAAGTCCTACCGCCGCCGCTGGTGCCAGGGTCCGTCGATGATGTCAGTTACAGGAGTCAACGTCAGACTTTCCCTGTGTTGCTGGGAACGATGGATGGCACAGGGCCTAATCCATCGCGCGGCGAAGGCCACTGCTTCTTTGGGAGAAGAGGCAGGGCTGGCTGCCTGGATGTGCTCTAATTTGAGGTAACAACTGAATCTTGTCAGATACTAGTTAAATCGGAGCTGTGGGTGTGAAGCACTGATATGCCAGTACATTTGATTGTGACCTGTTCTAATTTTGTACCTGAACTTTTTTTTAGAAAGGGCTGTACGTCAACTTAATGTGCTAGCAGAACTTATTGTGTTGTCTGTCTGTTTTCTTTGCACAACATTTAAGATATTTCCCCATCATTGATAAAGACGATGAACCGTTATGTACGACTTCATTGGTTTCAACATATCCCTATCCGTAGCGATCCACTACTTCCATCCTGATTGTGCCGCCTGCGTGAAATGTTTGTATGCATGTTCAATGTGCTATGATGTTCTATATGATTGTGTCAACTATATAAGTTTTTACTGAGCATCAGCAATGCATATGGCTGAAAGATGTATTAACGAGCATCGACCGATGGGTCTCTCTCTCTCTCTCTCACACACACACACACACACACAAGTGGGACTCATTGAATTATTTATTTGCTCATGACAGCTTTTAATTAGGTTCCACTTTAATTTAACTTTTTACTTAAGTTGTTAATTGAGCTCAGTGACTTCAAAAAGTTGTACAGAAGCCTTGTTTGGGCCTTTCTGGCATTGCTGAATGTGGGCTGAGTAGCCATGTTTAGGTTGTACTGTACAACAAAGGCTTTTTTTCAACATCAGCAATGCAACTGGGCCGACAGTTGTACACAATATCCGGGTCAACTTGTTTTATTCTCCGCCCCGCTTGGCTGCAAACTTTCCTAGGAGGTATGCATTAGGCTTAACAAGAAAATGGAATTTAAGAAATAATAAATGGGATGTAATTATATTAACTGGGCAGTAACTATGCACCAAACGCGTAATTAGTTTAAAAACTATATTATTTATGGAATTTGAATTTTTTTTTAATTTCATTACTTTTTGCGCGCCAATATTTCGTTGGATTTTAATATAATACAACTTTATTTTGAAATTATATTTAACCTGACTAGAAATTTCGGATAAAAATATTTCGGATCCAATCAAAATGTGGGAATTTTTTTGAATTCTGTTTTGAGCGGTTGTTTGAAATTATTAATCGTTGTCCTAGCTAGAAGTTGGGCTATACTTTTAACAAACTGTAAATGGGCTGTAGTAAATTCCATTAGGATTAAAGAATGGGCTGTACATTCTTACAAATCGCAAATGGGCTATATGTTCTCTACCAAATCCGAGCCGTGGGCCTACTAAGTTGACGCGTACCAAGGGCTTTGTCAACTTAGTCAATATAAAAGATTCTAGCTGCAGTGACCGTACAGTGTCCAACCAACGGCCGTAGTGCTTCTTCAACCTCTGGTCTTCTTGCTCCAGCCGCCCAAAGCAACGCCGGTCGTGCCACGTGCTCCTGCCTCCCGTTGCCGGCTGTGATGCCACGGAGGCCTCACCGGCCCGTACTACTCCCACCCCTGGCCAGGCCATCCCTCTACTCACCCACACCCCCTGTTATTCTGCGGCAACGACAGCCTCACACCGCAGCCAAACTAGTGAACCCTCGTACTCCTCTCCGCGCGGGCTTCCACTGCTGCGTCTTCCCCGGCTCCGCGTCGTCCCCTTCCTAGGCCTCGCCGTCGTCCACCGCCCTGGTGCTCTCGGCGCGACGTGGTCAACGTGGTCAACGACCAACTTCCATCGAAAGAGTACTGTACATGGAGAGGCTGACAGCTGGGTCTACAGCGGCCGCAAGGAAGTGCCTCCTTATTATACGCGAAAAATAATTATTCCTCCACCTGTCAGCAGGGACCCACCGGATGGGCCACCTTATTTCGCGAAAAAAACGTTTCCCCCCTGACTGTTGGGACCCACCAGCTACATCTTCGCACGCAAGGAAGTGCGTCCGAGAAAAAAAAACGATATGCCCCCCTGACTGCTGGGACCCACCAGCTACATCTTCGCACGCAAGGAAGTGCCTGACAGTCGGGACCCACCTGGTCGAAGCATACGTAGCGTTGTCATTCTGGTCGCGAACATGTACGTACATATATACTGATCAATGTAGAGGCGCGCACGTGTCGTACTAGAGTCGCGCACGTAGCATGTACACGTACGTACATCGGCCAGGGTGCTAGAAAGAAAATACGGCCACATACGTATATACGGGCGGGGTCTCGAACGCCTACTCGCGCATATATACGTACGACCAGGGCTCGTGTACATGGCTGGGTCAGAACGTAGAAACAACGTCATCGTCGTGTTCATGGGGAGGCAACGGAATGCGTTGTGTTCATCGGGAGGCAACGAAACGTGTGGGAGCCAACCGGCTTGGACGGAACATGCGATGGAAACGAGGCCTGGCGTACCGCAGAACGAAGGAAACGGCCTTGTGTTCGACCGGCCACGTTCGAAACGGGATCCTGTTCATCAGGAGGGGTCTGGCGTACCACAAAACGGAGGAAACAGACCTCCTATGGTCGAAACGGGGGTCCTGTTGATCGGGAGGGGTGTGGCGTACCGCAAAATGGACGAAACGGACTTGTGTTGGACCGCTACGGTTGAAAGGGGGGTCCTGTTCATCGGGAGGGGTGTGGTGTACCGCAAAACGGGACTCCACGGGATACTGTTCATCTCCACCGTTGACCTCCTCCAGCCTCCACGGGAAACTGTTCATCCACCATTGACCTCCTCCAGCCTCCACCTGCGATTGTTCTTCCACGGGCTCCTGTTCATCCAGCCTCCACCGCGCGCTACTCCACCGGCTACTGTTCAACCACCCCTCTCCACGGGCTCCTGTTCAACCACCCCTCCACGGGCTACTGTTCATCCACCCCTCCACCATCTACTATTCATCCTGCCCTCCACGGGGTCGTCCTGTTCATCCAGCCCTCCACGGGGTCCTGTTCATCCAGCCCCAACCGGCTCGATCAATCGGGGTCCTGTTCATCCAGAGGCAACGCCACGGGTCTTGTTCATCCACTCCCACTGCTCACTGTTCATCCAACCCCCGCCTGCAATGCTCACTGTTCATCCAAACCCCCCTGCAATGCTCACTGTTCATCCAGAGGCAGCATCGATCGGCTTCAGTTAGCAGTAGTAGCGAAGGAATCGCTTGATCGCCCGGGTTCAGTATCGCGTAGCCTACAGTGCAATCGCTCGGGTTCAGTTAGGCGACGCCTCGCTCGGGTTCAGTTAGAGCCCAACGCCTCGCACACACGCGCGTACGTGTATGAGAGAAACACGCATCACTCGGCCCCCGACCACCCACCGTAACCGGGAACTCCCCGAAATTTTCCTCGCCCTCGCTTCTACCATGGTTTTTTCCGTCATGGACATCCCAAAGAATGTCATGGAGCTGCATCTCCGGCCCGCCCAGGATGAAAAGCCCATTTTCTGTCATGATTTTTTGTCATAGAAGTAGCAGCCCACCATATCTATGATGATACCGGGTTTTGTCACAATTATCATCATAGAAGTGTCATAAGTATGACATAATTTTTTTTGTTTGGCCCAAAATGTCACGGATGTGTCTTTTTTTGTAGTGTCCATGGTTTTGCTATCGGTCATTGAACAAAGGGGTTTCGTTCATGTCTATGATTTACCGAATCTACAGGGTCACAAACTTAACATAGTCACAATCTGCTGAGTATTAGTAGGCGATAGTATCGAGGATTTATTGGTGAAATAGTTTCATTAATATTCAAAAGAGATCCTGGAGGAACCATAAGCGTTTCAGAGTCACCGAAAGGGGTTCGGAGTTTATCGGGTAATACTGGGTATTCCCGATAAATAATATATAGGTGGAAAATATTTCGGGTGATGTTAAATTAATAATAGAAGTCCCTAGTAATTGTCGAAGGCTTTTATAATTAATTAAATATCAATGGGCCTTAAAAGTCCTATTGGTGGAAGGCAACTTGGGCCGTGAAGGCCCAAGTGGAGGTGCCCCCCCGCACGTTCCTTGTGGGGGTACGAATTGGAGTGGGGGAGGAGTCCAACTCCTCCCCCCTTGGCCAGCTCCCCAAGGAGGGGCTTTCCCTTCTAGGTGGCAGCCCCTCTCTCCCCTCTAACCTATATATACTGGAGGTATTGGCCCTTTTCTACATACCAGTTTTAGGTGCCTCCTCTAGCCCAATACTACTAGTTCTAATTGAGATAATTAAAGTTAGTTCTAGTTCTTCTAATGCACATAATTAGAAGCCTCTGGCGACTCTAATCATCTCCTCTGATTCTTTGGCGGCGATTAGTTCTGGACGGCGATGCACTGCCGGATAGTGAAGACTGCACGCTCGCAAACTATAGAGAGGCCATGCTTTCGGCCTTCGGTTCGAAGGATCATTTGAGGGTGGTTCGCGGGATCGTTCATCAACGGTTTGACGGACTCCAAGTACTATCTGTTGGAAATGTGCCTTGGAGGCAATAATATTCTATTATTATATTTCCGTGTTCATAATTAAGAGTTTATATTTCATGATATAACTACTATGGTCCTGGAATATGCGATTAAGTGGAAAACTCATATGCACATGTGGAATGATAACTTGTAAAGAATAGGTTCCTGGTCTTGCCTCTAAGACTAGCTCAAGTGTTGTTTGTTATCATGTTTTTCAGATCCTAGGATATCGTTAAGTGTAATGATAGTCCTAAAAGAACATTGAGAGTAGACGTTAGAAGAACAATCATATTGAATCGACCCAAACTTGTTTGTTATACTTTGAGATAATATTGTCTGAAATCAACTGTCATAAAACAGAGTGTTAACATGTGTTTCTAGTTCCCTAGACCTTGAGAGAATCGTAGTCACTTCAAATCAAATGGTGGACTTGGGCGTTGCTCATAGGTCATCGGAAAGTAGGTGATCATAACGATAACTTACATGTTCATCGGAAAGTTTTACAAGAGACTAGATAGCTCGAGAGTGGGATTTGCTCCTCTGATGATGGAGAGATATTCTTAGGTCCCTCTCGGTGTGACGGCATCCATCATCATCTGGCCAGACATAGGCGACTATGTCATGGCAACGCCGGAACACGTCAACCCGAAAGAAGAACAAAACCGGTAACGAGGAGTTCGGTATAGTGAGCATGGTGATGACTTCAAAGAATACCGATGCATCTTGGATTTTGTAAAGTATCGCGAAGCAAAGGGAACATCAGATGATAACTGAAGGTACACTCGAATGTCATTCATTTAATCATAGGAATCATGGATGTCCACGGTTTTGCTATTGGTCATTGAACGAAGGGGTTTCATTCATGTCTATGTTTTACCAACCTATGGGGTCACAAGCTTAAGGTAATCAAGATCTGCTTAGTCTTAGTAGGATGTGAGTATCAAGGATTTATTTGTGAAATTATTTAATTAATACTCAGAATAATTTCGAGAGGAACCGGAAGCATTCTGGGGTCATCGGAAGGGTTTTAGTGTTTATCGGGTAATACCGGGTATTCTCGATAAATAATATATAGGTGGAAAATGTTTACGATAATGTTAAATTAATAATGAAAGGCTCTAGTAATTCTTAAAAGGCTTTTATATTTAATTTAATATCAACGGGCCTTAAAAGGCCAAAGTAGTGGAAGGATAATTGGGTCACAAGAGCCCGATAGGAGAGGCATGATATGTCTCCAACATATCTATAGTTTTTGATTGTTTCATGCTATTATATTATCAATTTTAGATACTTCATATGCAATTTTATATCATTTTTGGGAACTAACCTATTAACTTAGTGCCTAATGTGAGTTCCTATTTTCTACATGTTTTGGATTTTCCAGGAAATCAATGCCAAACAAAGTCCAAACATGATAATACTTTATGATGATTTTTTCTGGACCAAAAGGGACACTAGGAGACTAGAGAGGAGATAGGGGAGCTACCGGAGAGCCACAAGCTCACCACGCGCCCCGCTTGAGCTTGTGGGACCCATAGAGCTCCGATTGACCTAATTCCCACTCCATAAATTCCCATAATCCTGAACCAACAAAGAGCCACCCGAAACACTTTTTCCACTACCGCAAGCTTCTGTTCTTCCATGATCCCATCTAGAGGCCTTTTCTGGTACTCTGCCGGTGATCAAGAGGGCTTCTACATCATCCTTGCTGCCCTCCAATGATGTGTGAGTAGTTTACCACAGACATATGAGTCCATAGCTAGTAGCTAGATGGCTTGTTCTCTCTCTTTGATCTTCAATAAAGAGTTCTCCACGATCTCCATGGAGTTCTATCCGATGTAGGCTTCATATTGCTTGAGTTTATTCTGTGTACATTATGTCATCTTGATTCATGCATTACCCTGTTTGTTATGAACTTAATACCATAGATGCATGCTGGATAATAGTTGATTGGTGGAGTAATAGTAGTAGATGTAGAGTCATTTCGGTCTAGCTGTCACGCACGCAATGCATATATACATGATAATTGTCATGAATAACATCATAACTATTTGTTTTCTATCAATTGCCCTACAGTAATTTGTTCACCCACCGTAAGCTATGTTTCAAGAGAGAAGCACCTAGTAAAACAATGGCCCCTGGGTCTACTTTTATCATACTACAAAAACCAAAAATAGCTTGCTGCAATTAATTTACTTTTGTTTTGTTTTGCAATTTATCTATCTACAACTACCAGATTTAATCCTTGCAAGTAACGATTTCAAGGGGATTGACAAGCCTCTTGCCCGCGTTGGGTGCAAGTATTTTCTCTTGTGTGTGAAGGTGTAGTTCACTAGGCTTGTTATGATTCTCCTATTGGTTCGATAACCTTGGTTCTTACCGAGGGAAATAATTATTAGCTACTATATTGCTTCACCCTTCCTCTTCGGGGAAAATCCCAATGCAACTCACAAGTAGCTAAAAGAATTTCTGGCGCTGTTGTCGGGGAGACATCATCTATAACCTACAAGTACCTACACTCAAAGTATCATTTACTTGCTCTACTTTTTATTGCTTTATTTTATTTTATTAGTCTCGTTACAAAAATATCAAAAACACAAAAATATTTTACTTTTTTAGTTTGCTTGTTTGCTTGCTTGAAGTTGCTATCATGTCTGAGTTTTAGAAAGTTATCATTGAAAGTGCAAGTTTAGATAGTACTAGTGAGTCTCGTGAGGAAAAGCCTAAATCGTTTGACCCTAATCATGATCCTCCGGAAAGTAAAGCTCCCACAAATTTTAAAACTAAAACTTATCGTGTGGGCAGCGGATATATAATCAGAAAGAATGTCATTCAAGAATTCTTTAACTGCACGGGAGTCATACCAATAATTAAAGGATCTATTCTTGATAAAACCAATTGCTATTTGGATGCTATTGCTATGGTTGTGGTTAAATTAGAAAGAAAATTTTGCATATTTCATCCTGCCTTACAAAATATATTCTATAAACTTCCTAACATTCATACTCCAAAGGCTAAAAAGATCGCCACCATTATCCTTATGCATTAATTTGACTATATAATCCGAGAAACTAGGGATATATTTGCCTTCTATAAAATTGATTTTGGGCATCCTCCAATAGAAGAAATCCTTCATGATAAGGACACCATACTTAGGTTAGAATCCCTTATGCTAAATTAATTAAGACTTTGTATCACAACACTTGAGATAAATTTGAATGGATTAATAAGGGAATTGATGAGGGATTTAGTGAAGAATGGTTTAAAAATACTGCTAGAGAGCTTATTGATGATGATGTCCATGTTTCATATGAGGATATTTATGGTGATGATTCGGAGTTTGAAGTTATGAATGTTAAAGTCACCAAACAAAGCCCCTTCAACTATTTAAGTTCCCCTATAAGAAAAGTAGAGTATGAAAGTAGGGAATTAATGAGAAAGATTTTGAAGACTTGATCAGAAAGGAATTAGAAACTAACGATGACAATACTTGAAAGTTGAAACAATGCATTATGCCTAGCTAGGGGCATAACAATAGCGCTTGTTAGCAGGCAACCCAATAGTTACCTTAATTTTTTGAATTTACTTTCTATTCTTGTGTGTTGACACAATTATTGCTACTGTAATTATTGTGTTTTTATGTTTTAATTAGTGTTTGTGCCAATTAAAGCGTTTGGGATGATTTGGTTGATAGTTGACTTGATTCTGTGAAAAAGCATAAAATTCCGCGCCCAGTGATGGAATTGGTACAATTCGCTGGAACGTGATAAAATTGTGAAATTTTAAAACATGATGATATAAAAATTTCCCATGTTATCCTAATTATTCAGATTTTTTTGGAGTTAAAGAAGTATAGTTTTTGTTCAGATCATTACAGATTGTTCCATTTTAGACATATTCTGTTTTCTATTGCATAGTGTGCTTGTTTTAAGGGATTTCTACTTCTGTGCCCCTCCTTCCTTAGTTGTGCACAGTTTTTCCCAACTCTCTAACTTTTGCTCAATTTTTCCCTCCACCACCCGGCTCGTGCTCACAAAGATCCAAATGGAGCCTTGCCGTCTGGTCAAAGCAGTTGATCGTTACCTGCTCAGTTACTAATGTGTGGGGACGGAGATATTAGGACAGGTGGGCCGGTAGGACAGGTGGGCCACATATGACAGGTGGGCCATGGTTTTCACACCTTATGACTAGTGGGACCTGGCGTGTTGACCTATCACTTTCTTTTGCCAAAATCAGCCCGATCGAGAGTGAGCCACCACATCCCCCATCCAGCCCCATGTCGCTGCCGCCATGCCCCCTCACCGCCCCGGGCACCCAATCCGCAGCCCCGTCAGCTACTCCGACCGTCTGCCCGAGCTCTAATGTCACAACTTCGTTGTTCTAGCAGGAAGCCCTTCCTCCCATATGCTGGAACCATTGGAGATTGTTGGCCGACCGGTATGTTTCTAATCCAAACCCTAGCAATTAGGATTCAGTTATAAGTTGATTGAATGGGCTATTGAGTGATTGAATTGTCATGCATTGAGTTACTTCAGTTAGCAATCAGTGTGGAGGTCTATTTAGGATTGGATTCCTGCCAGTGGTACTAGTGGCAGCTAGTTTTGAAATATAAAACCCTAGAAAATAGGTTTTGTTGAATGGAGCCCATTTTAGAATTTTTTGTGGTGAATTTGATTTGAATAATTGAATTCATTTTTAATTATGTGATTTGCAATTGGTGTTTGATTGATGGCAAGTAGGTCAAAGTTGGAAGAGAGCGATGTATTTGTTTTGTGCTGGGAAGAGATTTTGCTGGCCAAGTGCAAGGAGATATGCTCCTGGTTTCCGAGCGCAAAATCTCTCATGATGCACTCTCTAGGCCTGGCATTGGAAGTGATGATAGACGAGCGGAAGCAGTTACTTCCTAAAAGCAAGGGGGCAGTCCCAATTGAGATTCTCTTGTGGGCAATGGCAGAGGCGATGGAGTCTCCATATTGCCGATAGAGCCCGCTGGTATGAGTACCACTCCCGCCTCTCGTCGCCGAATCCATAGGTGGAAGGGCCGGTGAATTTGCGTATATCCAGGTCGTTGACGAGGTGATGGAGGAGGGGGATAGCGATGAGGAGGCGGATGAAGAAGAGGAGAGCTACCAGCGAGGGTTACATATTATCACATAAGAGGATGCACAAGACAAGGGCTATCGGGGGGGGGGGGTGGAGATCATATCTCATCCTGCTCAGGAAAACATGAATCTAGCGATTAATTTTGTTGGCGAGGATGAGCAGATGGTGATAAGGAAGACTTGGAGGTTGATGCTGGGAATGATCTGGAGCTAGTCACCGTGGACGCCCAAACTGGCTGCCAGAATGCCCCTATAGAGGTGGAGCAATATGAGTTCTCGACGCGCTTGGATCAGAACACTGAGTGCTGTCACTCCCGCGCGGCTTGCCATCACTACAAAAAAACCACTTACATGATGGTACATGTTTGTCATAGTAGGTTATGTTTTCGGTCATTCATGTACATCCAAGACGATTTTATGACAGAATCAAGATAGTCATACATGTGCTGTCATAGAAGTGTTCCGTCACAATACTTAAATTATCATCACGGAAGTGACCACTTGATACGTCACCAACGTATCTATAATTTTTGTTTGTTCCATGCTATTATATTATCTATTTTGGATGTTTTATATGCATTTATATGCTATTTTATATGATTTTTGGGACTAACCTATTAACCTAGAGCCCAGTGCCAGTTTTTGTTTTTTTCCTTGTTTTTGAGTATTGCAGAAAAAAGTACCAAACGGAGTCCAATTGACCTAAAAATTTACGGAGATTTTTTATGGACCAGAAGAAGCCCCCGAAGAAAAAGAGTTGGGCCAAAAGAGTCCCGAGCCAACCACGGGGGTGGAGGGCGCACCCTACCCCCCGGGGGCGCCCCCTACCTCGTGGCTGACTCGGGGACCCCCCTGACGTGAAACTGACGCCAAAAATTCCTATAAATACAGAAACTTCCAAAATAAAACCAAGATCGGGAGTTCTGCTGCCGCAAGCCTTTGTAGCCACCAAAAACCAATTGGGACCCTGTTCCGGCACCTTGCCGGAGGGGGAATCCATCACCGGTGGCCATCTTCATCATCCCATCGCTCTCCATGATGAGGAGGGAGTAGCTCACCCTCGGGGCTGAGCGTATGTACGAGTAGCTATGTGTTTAATCTCTCTCTCTCTCTCTTGTGCTCTTGATTTGGCATGATCTTGATGTACCGCGAGCTTTGCTATTATAGTTGGATCTTATGATGTTTCTTCCCCTCTACCTCTTGTAATTGATTGAGTTTTCCCTTTGAAGTTATCTTATCGGATTGAGTCTTTAAGAATTTGAGAACACTTGATGTATGTCTTGCATGTGCTTATCTGTGGTGACAATGGGATATTCACGTGATCCACTTGATGTATGTTTTGGTGATCAACTTGCGGGTTCTGTGACCTTGTGAACTTATGCATAGGGGTTGGCACACATTTTTGTCTTGACTCTCCGGTAGAAACTTTGGGGCACTCTTTGAAGTTCTTTGTGTTGGTTCAATAGATGAATCTGAGATTGTGTGATGCATATCATATAATCATACCCGTCGATACTTGTGGTGACATTAGAGTATCTAGGTGACATTAGGGTTTTGGTTGATGTGTGTCTTAAGGTGTTGTTTTACTACGAACTCTAGGGCTGTTTGTGACACTTATAGGAATAGCCCAATGGATTGATCAGAAAGAATAACTTTGAGGTGGTTTTGTACCCTACAATAATCTCTTTGTTTGTTCTCTGCCATTAGTGACTTTGGAGTGACTCTTTGTTGCATGTTGAGGGATAGTTATATGATCCATTTTGTTATCATTGTTAAGAGAACTTGCACTAGTGAAAGTATGAACCCTACTCCTTGTTTCGAAGCATTGCAATACCATTTTCGCTCACTTGCATTACTAGTTACCTTGTTGTTTTTAAAAACGTACATCTACTATCCATATTACGCTTGTATCACCATCGCTTTGCCGAGCTAGTGCACCTATACAGTTCACCATTGTATTGGGCGTGTTGGGGACACAATAGACTCTTTGTTATTTGGTTGTAGGGTTGATTGAGAGAGACCATCTTCATCCTACGCCTCCCATGGATTGCTAAACCTTATGTCATCCACTTGAGGGAAATTTTCTACTGTCCTACAAAACTCTGCACTTGGAGGCCCAACAACGTCTACAAGGATAAAGTTGCATAGTAGACATCAAGCTCTTTTCTGGTGCCGTTGTCGGGGAGGTTAGTGCTTGAAGGTATATCTTTAGATCTTGCAATCAAATCTTTTAGTTTCTTGTTTTATCACTAGTTTAGTTTATAATAGAATACTACAAAATAACTGAATTGAGGTTGCCTCATATGCTACATCTTTTTAATATCTTTCATGGAAATAAGAATTCTGATAATTGTGCTCAATTGCTAGAGGAGGAATGCAATAAAATGTTTGGCATGAAATCTTTGTATGATGAGCATGATTGCAATGTTGTTAGTTTGAATATCCATGATGCTAATGATATGCAAAGCTACAAGCTTGGGGATGCTATGTTTGATGAATATGATATTTTTAGTCCCCCAAGGTTTGATGAGATGAAAGCATGCCTCCTATTTATGATGATTATATTGATGAAAGTAGGTTTGGATGAGTGTAAACTTTAGGAAGTAATGATCCCACTATTTTGGAGGGTGTTGAATCTTATTGTGATAATTATGAAAGTGGATTTGGAGAGGTCATGACTTTATTTAGTGATGAATCCACTATTTCGAAAGAGGTTCCAATTGATTATGAGAACAAAGTTGCTATCTACGATGATTATTGTGATGACATGTATGCCATAAAGAATAATGATAACCATGAAACTTGTCATCATGATTTTAATTTTCAATTGGATTATGCCTCACATGATAGTTATTTTGTTGAGTTTGCTCCCACTATTATGAAGGAGAATAAATTTGCTTATGAGGAGAGTAATAAAAATTCTATGCTTATGCATCATGAAAAGAGTACTTTATGTGATAGTTATATTGTTAAATTCATTCATGATTATACTGAAAATTATTATGAGGGAGGAATATATGCTTGTAGGAATTGCAATAATATCAAGTTTCCTCTCTATGTGTTGAAAATCTCGAAGTTTTGCTTGTTTTACCTTCCTATGCTAGTTGATTCTTGTTCCCATAAGTTGTTTGCTCACAAAATTCCTATGCATAGGAAGTGGGTTAGACTTAAATGCGTTAGTCATATTCTGCACGATGCTCTCTTTATGTTTTAATTCTTATCTTTTATGTGAGCATCATTGACATTATCATGCCTAGCTAGAAAGGCATTAAAGAAAAGCGCTTAACAGGGAGACAACCCAATATTTACCCCTACTGTTTTTGTGTGTCCACATGATTATGCTACTGTATTAATCATGTTTTATAGCTTTTGTTTCAATAAAGTGCCAAGTAAGACCTTTGGGATGGTCTACGGTGATAGTTAACTTGATTCTGTGCAAAAACAGAAACTTTTGCGCTTAGTCCAGGAAATTTGAAAATTCACTGGAACGTGATTTTGATATGAATTTTTTACACAAGATTTATATACAAATTTCCTAGATTTTCCTAATTTTTCAGAATTTTTGGAGTTACAGAAGTATGGAAAGTTTCCGATTACTACAGACTGTTCTGTTTTTGACAGATTCTGTTTTTATGTCTTGTTTGCTTATTTTGATGAATCTATGAGTAGTATTGGAGAGTATGAACCATGGATAAGTTGCAATACAGTATATATAACACCCATATTAATTTAGAATGAGTTAACAACAGTACCTAAGTGGTGATTTATTTTCTTATACTAATGGAGCTCATAAGATTTTCTGTTAAGTTTTGTGTTGTGAAGTTTTCAAGTTTTGGGTGAAGTTTCAATGGACTACGGAATAAGGAGTGGCAAGATCCTAAGCTTGGGGATGCCCAAGGAACCCCAAGGTAATATTCAAGTACAACCAAGCAACTTTGCTTGGGGATGCACCGGATGGCATCCCCTCTTTCGTCTTCGTTCATTGGTAAATTTACTTGAGGCTATATTTTTATCCGCCACATGATATGTGTTTTGCTTGGAGCATAATTTTATTTTGTTTATATTTGCTTGCTGTTATTCAGAGACATGTTTTATATCTTTTAGTTCAATAAAGGGTCAAGTGTAGCCTTTACCATGCTTATTTTCCAAGTCTATACGTTGCTGTTTCGAAAACAGAAAGTTTGCTGATATTTTTGAATATTGGTGAATAGTCAAAACATGATAAAATCTTGAAATTTTGACACGATGAGTAACAATAAATTTTCTACAGTGTGGTAAATTTTCAGAATTTTTGGAGTTAGGGAAGTATGATTCATCTTGCATTCTTTATAAACTGTCCTGTTTAGACAGATTGCTGTTATGTTTGCATTGTTTGCATATGTTTGCTTGTTTAATGATTCTATTTGAGGATCGGAGTGTTAAATATGCAGAGGCATTTATTAGGCAATATCAAATAATAATTTTAGTGATTTGCTACAGTAGAGAATGCTAAAGTTATTGCCTTGATTTATACTAACTTATCTCACGAGTTCTTGTTGAGTTTTGTGTGGATGAGGTTTTTAAGATTTAGGGAAACCGTGATATAAAAGGAATTAAGGAGACACAAAAGCTCAAGCTTGGGGATTCCCAAGGCATCCCTAATTAATATTTCAAGAATTCTCAAGCATCTAAGCTTGGGTATGCCCCGGTTGGCATCCCACCTTTCTTCTTCGACAACTATCGGTCAGTTTTGTTGAGTCTAAGTTATTGGTTCTTCACATGATATATGCTATCCTTGCAATGTAATTTATTTTGTTTTGATAGCTTCTTGAATAAAATCCCAGGATCTGAAATTCTTAAATGTTAGAGAGTCTTCACATAGTTACATAATTATTCGACTACTCATTGATCTTCACTTATATCTTTTGGAGTAGTTTGTCATTTGCTCCAGTGCTTCACTTATATCTTTTTAGAGCACGGCGGTGGTTTTATTCTGAAGAAATTGTTGAACTCTCATGTGCATCACTTATATTATTTTGAGAGTCTAAAACAGCATGGTAATTTGCTTAGGTTATGAATTTAGTCCTAATATGATGGGCACCCAAGAGGGATATAATAAAAACTTTCATATAAAGTGCATTGGATACTATGAGAAGTTTGATTCCTTATGATTCTTTTGAGATATAAAGATGGCGATATTAGAGTCGTGCTAGTGAGAAGTTTTGAATTTGATAAATACTTGTGTTAAGGTTTGTGAGTCCCATAGCATGCAGGTATGGTGAACCGTTATGTAACAAAATTGGAGCTTGAAGTATTTATTGATTGTCTTCCTTATGAGTGGCGGTCGGGGATGAGTGATAGTATTTTCCTACCAATCTATCCCCCTAGGAGCATGCGTGTAGTACTTTGTTTCAATGACTAATAGATTTTTCCAATAAGTATGTGAGTTCTTTATGACTAATGTTGATTATACGCACTCTCACCCTTCCACCATTGCTATCCTCTCTAGTGCCGCGCAACCTTCGCCGGAACCATACACCCACCATATACCTTCCTCAAAACAGCCACCATACCTACCTATTATGGCATTTCTATAGCCATTCCTAGATATATTGCCATGCAATTTTCCACCGTTCCGTTTATTATGACATGCTTCATCATTGTCATATTGCTTTGCATGATCATGTAGTTAACATCATAATTGTGGCAAAGCCACCGTTCACAATTCTTTCATACATGTCATTCTTGATTCTTACACATCCCGGTACACCGCCAGAGGCATTCACATAGAGTCATATTTTTGTTCTAAGTATCGAGTTGTAATTTTTTGAGTTGTAAGTAAATAGAAGTGTGATGATCATCATTATTAGAGCATTGTCCCATGTGAGGAAATAAAAAAAAGAGGCCAAAGAAGCCAAAGAAAAAAAGGACAAGAAAAAAAAGGAAAAGAAAGAAATAAAAAGGAAAAAAAAGAAAAAAAGAGAGAAAAAGAGAGAAGGGACAATGTTACTATCCTTTTCCACACTTGTGTTTCAAAGTAGCGCCATGATCTTCATGATAGAGAGTCTCCTATTTTGTCACTTTCATATACTAGTGGGAATTTTTCATTATAGAACTTGGCTTGTATATTCCAACAATGGGCTTCCTCAAATGCCCTAGGTCTTCATGAGCAAGCAAGTTGGATGCACACCCACTTAGTTTCTTTTTGATCTTTCATAAACTTATAGCTCTAGTGTATCCATTGCATGGCAATCCCTACTCACTCACATTGATATCTATTGATGGGCATCTCCATAGCCCGTTGATACGCCTAGTTGATGTGAGACTATCTCCTTCTTTTTGTCTTCTCCACAACCACCATATTCTCTTCCACCATAGTGCTATATCCATGGCTCACACTCATGTATTGCGTGAAAGTTGAAAAAGTTTGAGAACATCAAAAGTATGGAAGAATTGCTTGGCTTGTCATCAGGGTTGTGCATGATTTGAGTATTTTGTGTGATGAATATGGAGCATAGATAGACTATATGATTTTGTAGGGATAAGCTTTCTTTGGCCATGTTATTTTGAGAAGACATAATTGCGTTATTAGTATGCTTGAAGTATTATTGTTCTTATGTCAATATTAAACTTTTGTTTTGAATCTTATGGATCTGAATATTCTTGCCACAATAAATAAGATTACATTTATAAATATGTTAGGTAGCATTCCACATCAAAAATTCTGTTTTTATCATTTACCTACTCGAGGACGAGCATGAATTAAGCTTGGGGATGCTTGATACGTCTCCAACATATCTATAATTTTTTATTGTTCCATGCTATTATATTATCTGTTTTTGATGTTTTATATGCAATTACATGCTATTTTATATGATTTTTGGGACTAACCTATTAACCTAGAGCCCAGTGCTAGTTTCTGTTTTTTCCTTGTTTTTGAGTATTGCAGAAAAGGAAATACCAAACGGAGTCCAATTGACCTGAAAATTTATGGAGATTTTTTATGGACCAGAAGAAGCCCCCGAATCACAAGAGTTGGGCCAGAAGAGCCCCGAGCCAAGCACGAGGGTGGAGGGCACGCCCTACCCCCCAGGGGTGCCCCCTACCTTGTGGCTGACTCGGGGACCCCCTAACATGAAACTGATGCCAAAAATCCCTATAAATACGTAAACTTCTAGAACAAAACCAAGATCAGGAGTTCCGCCTCCGCAAGCCTATGTAGCCACCAAAAACCAATCGAGACCCTGTTCTGGCACCCTGCCGGAGGGGCATCCATCACCGGTGGCCATCTTCATCACCCAGGCACTCTCCATGAAGAGGAGGGAGTAGTTCACCCTCGGGGCTGACGGTATGCACCAATAGCTATGTGCTTAATCTCTATCTCTCTCGTGTTCTTGATTTGGCACGATCTTGATGTACCGCGAGCTTTGCTATTATAGTTGGATCTTATGATGTTTTTCCCCCTCTACCTCTTGTAATGGATTGATTTTTCCCTTTGAACTTATCTTATCGGATTGAGTCTTTAAGGATTTGAGAACACTTGATGTATGTCTTGCATGTGCTTATCTGTGGTGACAATGAGATATTCACGTGATCCACTTGATTTATGTTTTGGTGATCAACTTGCGGGTTATGTGACCTTGTGAACTTATGCATAGGGGTTGGCACACGTTTTCGTCTTGGCTATCTGGTAGAAATTTTGGGGCACTCTTTGAAGTTCTTTGTGTTGGTTGAATAGATGAATCTGAGATTGTGTGATGCATATCGTATAATCATACCCTCAAATACTTGTGGTGACATTGGAGTATCTAGGTGACGTTAGGGTTTTGGTTGATGTGTGTCTTAAGGTGTTGTTTTACTACAAACTCTAGGGTTGTTTGTGACACTTATAGGAATAGCCCAATGGATTGACCGGAAAGAATAACTTTGAGGTGGTTTCTGTGGCACCCCGGCTCAGAGCGACCAGTTTACCTTGCATTGCCAGCCCAGAGACCTTGCCTTCTGGCAACATACAACATCTTGGTACAGAAAAACAACCGCTTTATTCATGCTAGTGGAGCATAGTTTATATTACAATAGTTAGCGAGGCCAAGCGGCACACACGGTGTGGCTGAACAATATGTACATTATTTAGTGAACATAAAGGGGCCTCGATCATGACAACTACTCGGCAGCGGAACAACATCGTAGCGGGACTCCATAGCACAGGGACACCAATGTGGACACGGCCTAGACTCAGACAGCACTCCTTCCCAATGAGACTTTCCTTAAATCTGGGATGACACACCAGGTTAGTACATTGAATGTACTTGCAAGCTCACAACAAGCATAAACATAATGAAAAACGATATCATGATATTTAACCATTTAATCGACAATGCAACCATATATTCAACATGATGTGACTATGCTCAACAGGTACTCGTTCCCCGGACTTGCTTACCGGATGTGATCATCTCCAGACCACAAACATAATAATCGCTAAAACACATTTGTGATCCTTACGGGAACCACAACCCAACAAACTCATGGCCCGTGATCCTTAGGGCGATCACCACCTGACCAACTCATGGTCCAGCTCAACACGATGGCATCACTGCCATCCTCAGTACAAACTTAGTGTGCAAATTTTATTAAGTGTTAACCCATGGTGTACCCTACTTTCGAGCGTGTCCATAACCGTGGACTCGGCTATCGATAGATTAAAACACTCTGCAGAGGTTAGTACACTGTACCCACACTACGGAACACATGGCCTCGCACTCCCATTCGGGTGGACCAACGACATTCCGACGAAACCATTTCATTGTCATGACACTCTCCCAACCATTCCGACTCAGTCCCCATCAGGCTAGTCCTGGGTGGCCCCGTGTCTACCTCCAGACACCTCGACCACCATCGTGGCCACGATCCATGCTGGGACCCGGTACCAAAACTTAACTTAACAACGGGCTCACAAGGTTATGCTTGCCTACCGGGCTAGGGTACAACACGCCCATAACCTTCCCTAAATGGAGGCACCGACCAGAGGCACGACAATGAAATGCATTAAGGCCGTCCCATACAGGCAAATGTTGTTGCACTGGGAACGACTCGTTTCAGCGGCACCATGACCCAGTCAACAACATATTCAAGTTGAGTTATTTATTAGGTTCAACTTAAAATGGAAACAACCGGTGTCACAATGCCATGCTATGCACACTACCCATGCTTCACATAACCATAAAAATAACTAAATCAACCACGCTCCCACGGAGCCATTATCAACTCAAGATACTTCTCTGGTTAAGATCAAACCTCACTTATTCCAGGATCATTTCTAACAATATCATCATTTTTCATCATGCAAGAATAATAATTAAACTAATTATTAAACTCCATGACCTTGTCATTTATCTTTACTCATCACTAATTTCTTCTTAGCTTATCAACAAGTTTTACTTCAAACTTTCTGTAAATCTAGCATTTTAACATCACAAGCATTTTGACAGAATATAAATATCATATAAATAATTTAAATGCATGAATAATAATGAGTTCAAGTAGAAAAATCACAAATATTGAAGTGGCACTATGAAAAATGTTGCTGTGGCTTGCCTTAGTGCTGATGACGTTCACAAAGCTCCTAGTGATCCTCAAGACAAGCTGGCTCTTCTGAAAATAATCAAAACCACAAAAATAAAACATCAAGAAACCTTCTGAAAATTACCAAAAAGTCTAGACAGCAAGGAAAAATCCCATCTCTCGCGTGCTATTAGATTTTTGGTCAAAGAACACAATGCCAAAAGAATCAATGCATTTGGACATCCAGGTAAAAAGTTGTGGCTGTTTGAAGGTTTGTGGAATTTAAATGAATTTGAAATAAATAAACAGGGGCGGGGTGACGTCGAAAGCGTAAACTTCCGGGGCGCCACCACTCATACCGCTTCACGCGCGTAATGAGTGGCTGACTAGCAGGCCCCGCTAGTTAGGACAGAGGGAGGGGAGAGGGAAACAGAGGGAGGCGGCGCTTCACCGGAGCACACGCCGGCGATGGGACTTCTTGGAGTCAAATGAGAGGGAGGGATCGACGGAGGAGATGTTTGCGCACCTGCCCGTACCCGTAGAGTAGCTAGCGGTGACCGGACGGCGTCGGAATCGACCTCTCCAGCGGAGGCAGAGGGTGGAGGTTGCCGGAGATGAAGACAACGGCGGCTTGGGGCGGCTCCAGGGGCTCTAGTGGGGTGGGTTGGCTTCACGAAGGAGAGGCAGAGGCCCTGGCGGGGTCGCCTTGGCTTGGGAGGGACCGGAGCTACGGGAACGATCCAGAGGGGATCGCTGACGAGCTCGGCTTCTGGACGGCAGCCCGTGGCCTGCCCGGCCCGGCTGTGATTTCTACTAGTGCTAGGAGGGTGTTGGAGTGGCTACGAGTGCTCCAAGAGGCTGGGGGTGGCTGCTTTTATAGGCGGGCGACAAGGAGGGCTCGGGCTCGGCCGGAGGACACCTGTCCACGGCGCCCGGTGACGAACGGCGCCAGAGAGAGGGGGAGAAGTCGATGGAGGTCATGCATGAACTGTGTGTGGGCTTGGACGAGCACAAGAGCAAGGGGGAAGCGACGAGCACAGTGCGCCGCGCAATGTGCTGTTGGACGGACCGTGCACGTGCTCGCTGCAGCGAGCTTCGGCATCAGCGAGCGTCAGGGGGGAGTTATGGAGGTGGATACGAGGATGGTGGCGAGATGTGGCATGCTCTGGCCAGCTGGGTAGCGAGCACGCGCTCAACAGAGCGTCTAGCGGCAAGTAGAGCGCGTGTTTGGCATGCCAGCACGCTCTGACGAACGCGGTCACCGCATGAACCGTGATATCAGGCCACCCTATGCACTAACAAAGATGTCTCGCGTGTAGTCCTTAGTTAACTGAGCTGTTACCACGATTTGGCTAAGATCCAGGTGAAGTAGAAATAACTTTGTGCTGCTGACAAGTTAATGGTCAGTAACTTTGGAGAGTTACTGTGGTCAAACCACTGAGAGTCAAGGGCTGAGCTTTGGGGTTTAGCTTTACACTTACTAAGGTAAATGAGCACAGGAAAAACCAGCTACAATGGAGCTAGTAAAAAGGTAGTTGCTGTAGAAACTACCATTTCTGTCCAGAAATGACTTTATTTTCTGTAGCCAAAATATTCCAAAGAGAGGTGAAATATTTTTGCTCAGAAAGGTGCCCTAGGGTCCAAAGAATAATTTGGATTTTTCTCAGGATTTTTGGGGCAAGAAACATTCGGGTTGCTTTGGAGCTCAAAGGGTTAGCTAGGGTTTTGGAGGTCAAAATGAATATTTTTCATTAAAGAAAAATATTCCAACCAATATTTTTGGGTTGGGCCAGGGGTGAAATGATGGTTGTGAGGAGGAGAGGGAACACTTGGGTGAAAATCAAGGGGTACCCAAGTGGTTAAGTCCAAATGAAATGATTCAAAACTCCAAATTCAAAACCAACTCAACTGAAAATCAAGCAAAGAGGAGAGGGCAAAAACCAGGCTGTCACAGTTTCGTACCCTACAATAATCTCTTGGTTTGTTCTCCGTCATTAGTGACTTTGGAGTGACTCTTTGTTGCACGTTGAGGGATTGTTATATGATCCAATTATGTTATCATTGTTGAGAGAACTTGCACTAGTGAAAGTATGAACCCTGGGCCTTGTTTTGAAGCATTGCAATACAGTTTTCGCTCACTTTTATTACTAGTTACCTTGCTATTTTTATATTTTCAGATTACAAAAACCTATATCTACTATCCATATTACGCTTGTATCACCATCTCTTCACCAAACTAGTGCACCTATACAATTTACCATTGTATTGGGTGTGTTGGGGACACAATATACTCTTTGTTATTTGGTTGCAGGGTTGTTTGAGAGAGACCATCTTCATCCTGCACCTACCACGGATTGATAAACCTTAGGTCATCCACTTGAGGGAAATTTGCTATTGTCCTACAAAACTCTACACTTGGAGGCCCAACAACGTCTATAAGGATAAAGTTGCGTAGTAGACATCACCACTTCCATGACGATAAATCGCGGGTCATGGAAGTGTTTTCGTCAAGGGTAACCGACACGTGGCATCCACCGTAAAGGGTCATCTAAGGGCTCAGAAGGCCTTGTTTTCACTCCTGATTTTCCCATCACCGACTCAAATGGCTGATGCAGAGGAAGAGTAGATGTATGTACAAACATTGTTGACAAATGGAATACATGATGGAGAAAATAGTATGGCACAATACAATTCACATATACGATTGCTGGCTAAATAGGATGACATTGCATGATTCACGTATATGATGCCTATCTAGACAAGATGGCATTGCATAATTCACATATATGATATAGAAACCAAACATGTGGCATTCACACAAAGCAAATCTAAACTAAGCTAATGACATATAAGATGTATAAAGTAAGCAATGCGAGGCGCTATGCATGATATGACCGCCATCATCATGCCAGGTTAGAGAAAACACCTCAGGCGGTAAATAAGAGTGGTCGGCTCGCTCTGAATCCCCCTTTGATTAGTTTCCTTCCTCTGGAATACAATCTGGAATGGGGGAGGGGCCCCCCACTACACCCACCATGGAGCGGTGTCTGCATGACATTATATTCCCACACAACGGTCTTCTCTTTTTCTCTACATTTTCAGTACGATTGTATACAATAACTGGCATGCATAATTAAAAAAAACATAGTTAGATTATGTAAGGCCTAAGGGGTGCATGCAGAAATCAAGACTGATGGTAGAAAACGAGTGGATAGATCCAAAACTAACGATAGCAGGCAGATGATAGCTTCAGTTTAAAAAGATAGACGATGGATCCTCTACTATTTGTTGCCCACCCAACATGAACAACATAGAAGACCCGAGAGGAACCAGATAGTAGACAGAGATAATATTTGTTAATGCCTCGATATGTGCCCCATGGGCATTTTAAAACTCAAGTTTGGACACTAGTTTGGACCTGACTCAGGCCTAAGAGGTGAACAGGATGATAAACAAGCAGGTAATAATAATCAATGTATAATGTAAGAAGACACGAAAGAGTGTGACCTCTCTTCAGGAACTATGTAGTCCTCAGGTTCATCTGCTCGGTCGATGATGGTAATGCAGTTGGCGTGGCTGCCAGCAATGAGGATGATGACCTGAGGCGGCAAAAGAAGGTCTGCAGGGGATCTCTGCTATGGTGGACGCTTCCGTCAATGGTGCACCTCAGGTGGGGTGGATGACAGCATGGCAGGAGCGGGACAAAAGACACACAGTTTTCTTTGTCACCTATCTGAAAATGAAGTAAATTTGTAAGGGCTCCTTAGAATTGGGGGATTCTGAAAATGCAGGGACAGGAAAAACACATGAATAGGATAGGAATGCACGTGCAAAACAGAGCATTTGCAAACACATGATTTCTGTCAACCTGGGTGTTTGGTTCACATGAATTGGAAGAACACAGGAATGGAGAAACATGGTCAAATTAAAGTCAAACCACATGAAATTGTAAAATAATAATCTTATTACGCCAGTAATGCACTTAGTCCTGTTCTTCATGCATATTAATTTGGAAAGGACGTCCAAGTGGATATTAAAATTCCTACAATTTTTCTTTGAAAGAGACACCAAAGGAAAAAAAATCCTCCAGTTTTTCTTTGCTCCATTCCTTCTAACCAAATGCATCAATAGTAGTACCATAGGATAGTTTCCAATTCCTATGTTTTCCTTCATTTTTTCTTTAAACCAGTGGTGATTCTAGTAGGCAGTCTTCAACAGGTCGAAGCCTGCCCTCGAAATTTTTTGTCAGCTTATTAGGTCCACATGAATATCATATAATGGATACCTTGCTAAACCAATTTAATTTGTGGTTCAAAAGAGCATTTAGTTTTCTCCCTGTTAACTTTGTGACCATGATTAATTTCTTTGTAGATTTCCAACTGCTTTGAACCAGAAAATTCCTGAGGGATCGACATGAATGTAGAGTAAAAGAGTGATGCAACAAGTGTACAACCTCTTTGGCGTAGCCTTGTCGACCTCAGCATCATTGGGTCAGACGTGGAGGATGGTGATGCTGGTGTGACCGTCAGAGGTGGGGAACAAGATCTGATGCCTCTGGAGACGGCACCGAGGGTAGTGCTATGCTGTGATGGACGGTTCCGTTGTTGGAGCAGCTCCGGTGAGGTGTACGATAGGGAGGCTGAAGCAGGACAAGACAGACAACGTTAATCTGAAGTGGGATTCTAATAGCATTTGCAATAGATGATGTAAAATACATCACCAAAAAGTGCTAGATGTAAAATGCATCATCCACGCCATGGCCACTCTAATAGATGTTGTAAATACTCTTGACTCTGAACTTAACTATAGAAACTGAACTTTACAGTCGAAACTGAATTTTACTATCAAAACTGAATTTTACTGATGAAACTTATTGAACTAGTAGAGGAGCACTGCAATAGAAGTTTAAGCCGTTCGAGCACTGGTAGCAGAGAAGCAATGATCTAAATCAGCAGCCGCTCGAGTAGGGAACACACAAGCAAAGAGCAGCTCATGCAACAGCATAGCGAGCGAGTGCTAAAGCAGCAACTTCTGTAGCTACCGCAGGTCGTGTAGCAGCAGTAGCAGTGCGAGCGAGAGCAAGAGCAGAGTAGATCAGAGCAGAGCAACAACACGAACGAGAGAAAGAGCGGAGCAGCAGCGCGACCGCTAGCAAGAGCATAGCAGAGCAGTAGGACAAATGAAAGCAGGAGTAGAGCAGCAGCGCGACTGATAGCAAGAGCAGAGCAAAGCAGTAGCACGAACGAAAGCAAGAGCAGAGCAGTAGCACGATCGACATAAAGAGTAGAGCCGCAGTGCGAGCGAGAGCCGGAGCAGCAACATCAGCAGTGTGAGCGAGAACCGGAGCAGCAGCAGCTAGTGAAGGTGTGGAAGTCACCTGCCGAGGAAGCAACGACATGGGGAAGAGATGCCATGGAGGAAGTGGCCGGCGACGGTGCCATCGATGAAGACCCGCGATGGATGCTCGGTATTGAGCAACGGCAACCCCATGAGATCTAATAAAAGATAAAATGCAGCGGTTAGTGCAGAACCTCCTTGGTGGCGCCGAGTAGGCCTCAGCTTCATCGGAGGAATTGGTTAGGATGTTGAAGTTCCGGTCGGACAGGTGAAGATGATGCTGTAGGGATGGACGTGGTGCGATGGATGAGGCAAACATCGGGGCAGCTCCTTGGAGGTGGATGACGGGGCGGCTGAACCAGCGGGACGACGAGAACGCCGACAGATCCTCATCTAGTGTGGTGGATGAGGGATGTCGAGCTGTTGCTATGGACGTTGTTGGGGAAGAGGCTCCGACTGAGCGGCGGTCGGGAGGCCGACGGAGGAGAACGGGGTTTTGCGGGTTTTAGCGGTCTCGGTGTACCAATGGGGGGAATGAAGGGGAAGGTAGGGGAGCCAAGGCTTATGGGCGCGCTTGTCCGAAATATGGGGTAAGTTACGAATGTACCCCCACCGGTTTTGACTACGCGATGTTGAGGCGGCAATTCCGGCTGAGGGGTAGAAGGGGCATTTTGCATGTCTGGGCTATGCAACCGATTTCAGGTGAGGAGGGAGTTTTTGCGTGCGTCGAAATTTCAGGATAACAAGGCGCGACACGGGTTGAAGAGGCGGGAGTTTCACAGTAGAAGAGACAAGAGATACTCTAGCTTGAAAATTTCCGGATAACAAGGCACAGATTCCATGTTCCATAGAACAAACTTAACTTGTACAATAAAAAAATACAATTCATACAAGACACAAGAGAGTCATGTCCCCTTTTACTATATTGCTAAAAATGCCATTGAAAAACTACAAGAAAAATCTAGAAAAATTCGGGAGAACAAGATTAGCCTGTATAGTGCCAAATCAATTCACACTTCCCTCAACAATAACAAAAACCAACTCAACTCCCACTAAAGAGTCATGTCTCGTTTTATATTATTACAAATGCCAGGATCTCGAATTTCAATTTTTGAATCCATGTTATGTTGAGTGCGAATATATCGTTAGGTGAGCTTGCAGTTTATAATGGATGTAGTCCCACATTTTGATCTTCCGTTTATATGAACATTTTACTCCACCCTTTGAATACATCTTGTCATCTAACATGTGGACTAAATTTGAATCAATTTACCCTATTTGAATACGATTATTGTCAACTTATACCATCATTTAAATATTATCTTGATAACAGAAAACATGCATATAGTAGTAATCATATTTAAATATGAACTATATGTACCATACGATCTCCAATTCAAATATGTGTATCCATTTTATGTTGAATTCAAATCACAATACATTGGTCTAGGTAGCGAGATGTTCAGAATAATCTAAACCCTGTTTTCATATGTATAACATGTTTAACACACACAACAATGCATCCCCTGCCCACAAACGCAACATTTAGATGTTAGCTTTGAAAGCCACGCATTGTCTCAAATTCGAATAGTTATGTCCATGCACGGATGCAATGTGGTCAGATGATGCCTGCCACCGGTTTTGCAAATTCAAATCGATTTGGCTTTGTTCGATGTGAATATAGTATATATCACGTTTAATTCCACACGAGGCATATTTGCATTATATTCATGCATGCATGAGTTATAAACATCATGAGCTCTTATTCAAATATTTGAATCCAGTTTTATACTGATTATCATCTCTGTGAGGTTTTTACACACACACACACACACACACACACACACACACACACACACTCCTCCCTTCATGGATACCAATAACTTTCCTATCGTGCATGCCTATATGCACGCACTCCCCACCACTCTGCATCCTCTACATCACGCACACACGTTCTTGTTCTTTAGGTTGGTCTCCCACGATCTCCCTACGTCTCCGTCTTTCTAGCACACACTGATCGATATACCCTCTAGCTAGCTAGGCCTGCCAACGACACACAAACATGTACACACATAGTTCCTCCCGCCCTAACTCTGAGGCACGCGGGCGCTGTTGCCCCCTTTGTTGTTATCCATCTTGCACTCGTACGGTGTCACAAGCTAGCTGCACCCCCTCCCCCCACCACACACACACACACACCTCCCCCTCTCTTCGTCACTCCAGGTGTCTTTATCTTTAACACATGCATGCATGTGCACCAATCGATTTCCCTCTATGTGTTGCCAGGTCTCTCTCTATTTCCCCACACAAAATGTACGATCTATATATATCTAGTTAAGTCTCCCCCTATTTACCCATGCACACATGACCAAACCACATCCTCT
>NC_041383.1:570013184-570031346 GCF_002162155.2 Triticum dicoccoides | reverse complement strand
CACACACTGATCGATATACCCTCTAGCTAGCTAGGCCTGCCAACGACACACAAACATGTACACACATAGTTCCTCCCGCCCTAACTCTGAGGCACGCGGGCGCTGTTGCCCCCTTTGTTGTTATCCATCTTGCACTCGTACGGTGTCACAAGCTAGCTGCACCCCCTCCCCCCACCACACACACACACACCCCTCCCCCTCTCTTCGTCACTCCAGGTGTCTTTATCTTTAACACATGCATGCATGTGCACCAATCGATTTCCCTCTATGTGTTGCCAGGTCTCTCTCTATTTCCCCACACAAAATGTACGATCTATATATATCTAGTTAAGTCTCCCCCTATTTACCCATGCACACATGACCAAACCACATCCTCTCTACACAGGACCGCCTACCATACACATTAATTGCCCCTCCTCGTGTCATCATCCATGCCTTCCGCTTTTTCTAGCCCACACATGTTATTTTCCCCTCTCTTTAATTATCGATCTCGCAATTGTACTCCTTCCTTGTCTTCACCTAGTTGGCCTCTCGCATCATCTTACTGTTGGGGAACATAGTAATTCCAAAAAAATCCTACGATCACACAAGATCTATCTAGGAGATGCATAGCAACGATATGGGAGAGTGTGTCCATGTACCCTTTTAGACCGAAAGCGTAAGCGTTTAGTAACGCGGTTGATATAGTCGAACGTCTTCACGATCCAACTAATCCAAGTACCAAACGTACGGCACCTCCGTGTTAAGCACATATTAAGCACGATGCCGTACGTCGTGCTCTTGATCCAGTTGAGGACGAGGGAGAGTTCTGTCAGCAGATGTCGTGGCAACGGTGATGATGAAGTTACCGGCGCAGGGCTTTGCCTAAGCACTATGACGATATGACCGAGGTGTTAATCTATGGAGGGGGGCATCGCACACGGCTAAGAGATTGTCTGTTGTGCTTTTGGGTGCCCCCTGGCCACGTATATAAAGGAGGGAGAGGAGGAGGCCGGTGGCCAGGAGGGGCGCACCATAGGGGGAGTCCAATTAGGATTCCCAATCCTAGTTGCACTCCCCTTTATTTTCCAACAGGGGGAGAGAGGGAAGGAGGAAGAGAGGGAGAAGGAAAGAGGGGGGGGGGCGCTGCCCCCTCCCTAGTCCAATTCGGACTTGCCAGGGCGGGGGGGGCACCCTTTCGGCCCTCCTCTCCTTTCAACTAAGGCCCATGAAGGCCCACTACTTCCTCGGGGGGTTCCGGTAACCTCCCGGTACTAAAAAAAAACCCCGAATCACTTCGGAACCATTCCGGTGTCCGAATATAACCTTCCGATATATTAATCTTTAACTCTCGACCATTTAGAGACTCCTCGTCATGTCCGTGATCTCATCCGGGACTCTGAACAAACTTCAGTCATAAAATCACATAACTCATAATACAAATCGTCATCGAACGTTAAGCGTGGGGACCCTATGGGTTCGAGAACTATGTATACATGACCGATACATATCTCCAGTAAATAACCAATAGCGGAACCTGGATGCTCATATTGGTTCCTACATATTCTACGAAGAACTTTATCGGTCAAACCGCACAACAACATACATTGTTCCCTTTGTCATCGGTATGTTACTTGCCCGAGATTCGATCATCGGTATCAGCATACCTAGTTTAATCTCGTTGCCCGTAAGTCTCTTTACTCCTTTCGTAATGCTTCATCCCGCAACTAAATCATTAGTCACATCGCTTGTAAGGCTTATAGTGATGAGCATTACCGAGAGGGCCGAGAGATACCTCTCTGATACACGGAGTGATAAATTCTAATCTTGATCTATGCCAACCCAACAAACACCTTTGGAGACACTTGTAGAGAATCTTTATAATCACCCAGTTATGTTGTGATGTTTGATAGCACACAAGGTGTTCCTCCGGTATTCAAGAGTTGCATAATCTCATAGTCAGAGGAACATGTATAAGTCATGAAGAAAGCAATAGCAATAAAACTGTAAAGATCATAATGCTAAGCTAACGGATGGGTCTTGTCCATCACATCATTCTCTAATGATGTGATCTTGTTTATCAAATGATAACACATGCCCATGGTTAGGAAACATAACCATCTTTGATTACCGAGCTAGTCAAGTAGAGGCATACTAGGGACACTATGTTTTGTCTATGTATTCACACATGTACTAAGTTTCTGGTTAATACAATTCTAGCATGAATAATAAACATTTATCATGATATAAGGAAATGCAAATAACAACTTTATTATTGCATCTAAGGCATATTTCCTTCAGCCTCCCACTTGCACTAGAGTCAATAATCTAGATTACAAAGTAATGATTCTAACACCCATGGTGTCTTGGTGCTTATCATGTTTTGCTCGTGGAAGAGGCTTAGTCAAGAGTCTGCAACATTCAGATCCGTATGTATTTTGCAAATCTCTATGTCTCCCTCCGCGACTTGATGCCGGATGGAATTGAAGCATCTCTTGATGTGTTTGGTTCTCTTGTGAAATCAGGATTCCTTTGCCAAGGCAATTGCTCCAGTATTGTCACAAAAGATTTTCATTGGACCCGATGCACTAGGTATTACACCTAGATCGGATATGGACTCCTTCATCCAGACTCCTTCATTTGATGCTTCTGAAGCAGCTATGTACTCCGCTTCACACGCATATCCCGCCACGATGCTCTGCTTGGAACTACACCAACTGACAGCTCCACCATTCAATATAAATACATATCTGGATTGCGACTTAGAGTCATCCGGATCAGTGTCAAAGCTTGCATCAACCTAACCATTTATGATAAGCTCTTTGTCACCTCCATAAACGAGAAACATATCCTTAGTCGTTTTCAGGTATTTCAGGTTGTTCTTGACCGCTCTCCAGTGCTCCACTCTTGGATTGCCTTGGTACCTCCCTGCTTTACTTATAGCAAGGCACACACTAGGTTTGGTACACAACATTGCATACATGATAGAACCTATGGCTGAAGCATAGCGAATGACTTTCATTTTCTCTCTATCTTCTGCAGTGGTCGGGCATTGAGTCTGACTCAACTTCACACCTTGTAACACAGGCAAGAACCCTTTCTTTAACTGATCCATTTTGAACTTCTTCAAAACTTTATCAAGTTATGTGCTTTGGGAAAGTCCAATTAAGCGTCCTGATCTATCTCTATAGATCTAGATGCCTAATATGTAAGCAGCTTCACTGAGGTCTTTCATTGAAAAATTCTTATTCAAGTATCCTTTTGTGCTATGCAAAAATTATGTATTATTTCCAATCAACAATATGTCATCCACAAATAATTTTAGAAATGCTATAGAGCTCCCACTCACTTTCTTGTAAATACATGCTTCTCCAAAAGTCTATATAAAACCATATGCTTTGATCACACTATCAAAGCGTTTATTCCAACTCTGAGAGGCTTGCACCAGTCCATAAATGGATCGCTGGAGCTTGCACACTTTGTTAGCACCCCTTGGACCGACAAAACCTTCTGGTTGCATCATATACAACTCTTCTTTAAGAAATCCATTAAGGAATGCAGTTTTGACATCCATTTGCCAAATTTCATAATCATAAAATGCGGCAATTTCTAACATGATTCGGATAGACTTAAGCATTCTACGGGTGAGAAGGTCTCATCGTAGTCAACTCCTTAAACTTGTCAAAAACCTTCCGCAACAAGTCGAGCTTTGTAGACAGTAATATTACCGTCAGCGTCGGTCTTCTTCTTGAAGATCCATTTATTTTCTATGGCTTGCCAATCATCGGGCAAGTCCACCAAAGTCCACACTTTGTTCCCATACATGGATCCCATCTCAGATTTCATGGCCTCAAGCCATTTCGTGGAATCTGGCTAATCATCGCTTCCTCATAGTTCGTAGGTTCATCATGGTCTAGTAACATGACTTCCAGAATAGGATTACCGTACCACTCTCGTGCGGACCGCACTCTAGATGACCTGCGAGGTTCCCTAGTAACTTGATCTGAAGTTTCATGATCATCATCATTAGCTTCCTCACCGATTGGTGTAGGAATCACTGGAACTGATTTATGTGATGAACTACTTACCAATTCGGGAAAAGGTACAATTACCTCATCAAGTTCTACTTTCCTCCCACTCACTTCTTTCGAGTGAAACTCCTTCTCTAGAAAGGATCCATTCTTAGCAACAAATATATTGCCTTCGGATCTGTGATAGAAGGTGTACCCAACAGTTTCCTTTGGGTATCCTATGAAGATGCACTTCTCCGACTTGGGTTCGAGCTTATCAGGTTGAATCTTTTTCACATAAGCATCGCAGACCCAAACTTTAAGAATTGACAACTTGGGTTTCTTGCGAAACCACAGTTCATATGGTGTCATCTCAACGGATTTCGATGGTGCCCTATTTAACGTGAATGCAGCCGTCTCTAAAGCATAACCCCAAAACGATAGCGATAAACCAGTAAGAGACATCATAGATCGCACCATATCCAATAAAGAACAGTTATGCCATTCAGGCACACCATTACGCTGTGGTGTTCCAGGTGGCGTGAGTTGCGAAACAATTCCACATTGTTTCAAATGAAGACCAAACTCGTAGCTCAAATATTCGCCTCCACGATCAGACTGTAGAAACTTTATTTTTCTTGTTACGATGATTTTCCACTTCACTTTAAAATTCTTTGAACTTTTCAAACTTTTCAGACTTATGTTAAGTAGATATACCCATATCGGCTCAAATCATCTATGAAGGTCAAAAAATAACGATACCCGCCACGAGCGTCAACACTCATTGGACCGCATACATTGGTATGCATTATTTCCAATAAGTCATTAGCTCGTTCCATTGTTCCGGAGAATGGAGTTTTAGTCATCTTGCCCATGAGGCATGGTTCGCAAGCACCAAGTGATTCATAATCAAGTGATTCCAAAAGCCCATCAGCATGCAGTTTCTTCATGCGCTTTACACCAATATGACCTAAACGAAAGTGCCACAAATAAGTTGGACTATCATTATCAACTTTGCAGATTTTGGCTTCTATATTATGAACATGTGTATCACCACGATCGAGATTCAACAAAAATAGAACACTCAACAAGGGTGCATGACCATAAAAGATATTACTCATATAAATAGAACAACCATTATTCTCTGATTTAAATGAATAAACGTCTCGCATCAAACAAGATCCAAATATAATGTTTATACTCAACGTGTAGCACCCTCGATGCGGCTATAGCTCCCACGTGTCGAGGCACGACTTAGAGGCATAACCGCATTGAAAGCAATGTCGCAAGTCAGGCAATCATTACAACATCCCATGTAATATATAATAAAAGGGGGAGATAACATAGTTGGCTTACACTCGCCACGTCACATCAGAGTACATAAATAACCTCCATCAAACAAACACTCATGGCCCGACTACGGCGCCAAAAAAATAGAAAAGAACCCAACGTGCGACAAGGTCCTGAATCGATAACCCCAACTGGGCACCACTACTGATCATCCGGAAAAGACACGTAGTATCGCTGAGAGTCCTCGTCGAACTCCCACTTGAGCTCGTAATCGTCAACTGGAGCAGAAACACCTGGACCTGCATCTGGAGTTGTAGTATCTGTGAGCCACAGGGACTCAGCAATCTCACACCCACGCGATCAAGACTATTTAAGCTTATGGGACAGGATAAGGCAAATATATGTGGAGCTGCAGCAAGCGACTAGCATATGTGGTGGCTAACTTATACGCAAAAGAGAGCGAGAAGAGAAGGCGAAGCACGAGCGAGAAGCTAAAGGAACATCCTGCGCAAGCATAACTCCAACACCGTGTCCACTTCCCGAACTCCGCCGAGAAGGGGCCATCACGGTAACACACACGGTTGATTCATTTTAATTAAGTTTAGTTCAAGTAATCTACAACCGGACATTAACAAATTCCCATCTGCCCATAACTGCGGGCACGACTTTCGAAAGATCAATCCCTGCAGGGGGGTCCCAACTTAGCCCATAACAAGCTCTCACGGTCAACGAAGGAATAGACCTCCACCCAAGACACACCGATCAGACTCGGTATCTCGGTACAACAAGATGATTCGACAGGTTAAAACAAGTCCAGCAACACCGCCCGAATGTGCCGACAAATCCCGATAGGAGCTGCACATATCTCTTTCTCAGGGCACACTCAGATGAGCAATCCGTACAACTAAAACCAACCCTTGAGTTTCCCCGAGGTGGCGCTGCACAGGGCTCTAGTTCGGACCAACACTCAGAGGAGCACTGGCCCGTGGGGGGCTAAAATAAAGATGACCTTCGGGCTCCGGAAACCCAAGGGAAAAGAGGCTAGGTGGCAAATGGTAAAACCAATGTTGGGCATTGCTGGAAAAGCTTTAATCAAGGCGAACCTTCAAGGGGTTCCCATTATAGCCCAACCGTGTAAGGGACGCAACAATCCGGGAACATAACACTGGTATGACGGAAACTAGGGCGGCAAGAGTGGAACAAAACACTAGGCGAGAGGCCGAGCCTTCCACCCTTTACCAAGTATATAGATGCATTAAGATAACATAGCAATATAATGATATCCCAACAAGTAAATAAATGTTCCAACAAGGAACGGCTCCAATCTTCACCTGCAGCTAACAACGCTATAAGAAGGCTGAGCAAAGCGGTAACATAGCCAATCAACGGTTTGCTAGGACAATGGTGGGTTAGAGGTTCAACATGGCAATTGGGAGGCTGACAAGCAAATGGTAGGCATCGTAGCAGTGGCAAAGCAAAAGAGCAAGCAAACTAGCATAGCAAAGATAGTAGTGATTTCGAGGGTATGATCATCTTGCCTGCACAGTTGTCAGAGTTGACTGGATCCTCACAAGCAAACTCAACGGGCTCCTCGGTAGCGAACTCGTCTCCCGGCTCTACCCAACAAGACAAACAAGCAACAAGGATACAATCAACCACGGGCAAGACCAAGCAATATGATGAAATGACGATATGCTATGCGGGATGCGATGCGGGATGCAAAATGCAAGATATGACAGGAAATGCATGAACCTGGCATCAACTTGGAAAACCAAGTGTGCCACTGGATAGAGGGGATGAAATCGATTGAAAACGATATAAAGATCATTGAAATCGGAGTTACAGTTTGGAAATGGCAAGCGTTTTAAGATATGACATCGGTCTGCGATTTACAGCAAGTAGGCATCTAAATGCAACGAAATGAACATGCTACAGCCACCAAACATGAAAACAAAATACATGGAAGTGAAGTACACAAGATGGTTTACAAAACACTAGCACTGAGCCACGGCCAATTCATCCATTAAGAGGTTCAAACAAGCATGGCTAAAACGCAAATGCAGAACAGATTCCAGACTTAGTGAAATTAACACTAGTCTGAAATTTCAGATCACGATGCTCTCTTCGGAGCAGCAAAACAACATGATAGAAAACCTGAATATGACAAGTAAGAACATGGCATGGAGCTACCCAACAAGCTTAACAAAACACCCAAAGTGACCTGGGGCCAAAAGGGTTCACAAAATACTCTACCGAGCTCACGAACATCGCTCGAACACAATCAGTTTTCAGACTTAGTGAAAACTGAGACATGCTGAAATTTAACCCACGAAGGCATGTAAACGAGCTCGATGCACTCACTACGGTGCAAGTCATGGCAAGGAAAGCATATAACCAGCAAGAAGGCACAATGTGCTAGCTACACATGGCAAGAACAAAGGCATAGCATGCATGAAACACTAACGGTAGCATCGGCAAAATCGCAAACAAGTTGACGATCTGCCCAGATTAACAACGAAGCAAACGTTGAGCTCGATTGAGTCAACCTAGAGCACTCCACATATGTAAACAAAGACATGGATGGATAGAGCATAACATAAGTATCAAAACTCCCTTACTGATCATCCTCAAAAGAGGCACGGATCACTAGGAAACAAGCTGGACATATAGCATCATGAACTAAAATATCCCAGACTTAGTGAAAATCACTAAGTCTCTGAAATCAGCAATCTCAGGTACCTCTCTTCGCAAGCTTGCACAAGACAACACACACATCCTAAAAATGCATGAATGGCACCTCTGGAAAGAAGACAAAATGCTTAACAATTCATCCCAAAGGGGCACAGGCATATCATGCACGAATTAAACATGGCAAAAATGACAAAAGTGCATGATGAACTAACGGATCTGCAATTTAACTCACGAAGCCTCGTTCTAACAGAATTTTGGGTATCAAGATGACCTCAAATGCAAATGATGCAATGGAATGAAATGATGTACATGTCGAAGCGAAGATTTTTTGATATATCATATGCCCAAAACGGAGCTACGGATGTGGAGATACGGGTCCTCGAACAGGAGCATATGGAGTAAAAATCTAGGGACTTAGTGAAAAAAAACTACCCCAGGATCCAGATCTAGGGTTCGGGCACGCGGCCCGAGACGGCGGCGGATCTCGCCGGGATTCCTGTAGACGACGGCGGCGGCCGGAGAGGAAGTAGCCGGAGAGGGCTTGGGGCGGCGGGGCGAGGTGCTCCGGGCGGCGGCCGGCAATGGCGCCACGGCGGCCGGAGCGGGCGAGCGTCGCCGGGCTCGGGGGCGGCGACTGGAGGAGGAGGCGGGCGGCGTAGCGGGCCGGGAGGGCCCCGCACGGGCCTCGCGGGCCCGCGGGCGGCGGCGAACTAGGGACCGGCCCCGGGACACGTGGCGGCGGCGGATTCGTCCCGCGGAGCCAGGCGGACACGTCCGGCACGCGATTTTTGTCCGGCGGCGGCGGGAGGAGTTGGATCTAGGGTTAGGGGGGAGAAGAACCGTGGATTTCAGAGGGGGGTGTATATATAGGCATAAGTGGAGCTAGGAGAGTCCAAATGAGGTGCGGTTTTCGCCCACACGATCATGATCGAACGCTCTAGGGCATGGAGCAGAGTTTGGTGGGCTTTGGGACAATTTTGGAGGGGTGTTGGGCTGCAACACACACGAGGCCTTTTCGGTCCCTCGGTTAACCGTTGGAGTATCAAACGAAGTCCAAATGACCCGAAACTTGACAGGCGGTCTACCGGTAGTAAACCAAGGCCGCTTGGCAAGTCTCGGTCCAATCCGGAAATGTTTAAACCCCACACACGAAAGAAGACTAGAAATGACCACCGGAGGAGAACGAAGCGCCGGAATGCAAAACGGACAACGGGGAAAATGCTCGAACGCATGAGATGAACATGTATGCAAATGCGATGCACGAGATGACATGATATGAGATGCATGAAAAAGAAAACAACACACGGAGACAAAGACCCGAACCCGAGAAATAAATATAACTTAGTGCCGGAGACGGCAAGAGTTGGAGTACAAATGGGGAAAGTTACATCTGGGGCGTTACAACACTCCACCACTACGAAAAGATCTCGTCCCGAGATCTAGGACTGAAAGAACTCCGGGTACTCAGAACGGAGGTGATCCTCGCGTTCCCAGGTAGCTTCACGGTCGGAATGGTGAGACCACTTAACTTTGAGAAATTTGATTGACTTGTTGCGAGTCTTGCGTTCAGTCTCTTCAAGAATAGCAACTGGGTGCTCACGATAAGAGAGATCTTCTTGGAGCTCAATGTCCTCGAAGTTGACGGTGCGGTCAGGAGTCTTGAAGCACTTTCGAAGCTGAGAGACATGGAACACATCATGAACATTTTTAAAGTTTGAAGGAAGCTCAAGTTGATAGGCGAGGTCGCCTCTCTTGCTGACAATTTTGAAAGGTCCCACGTATCTAGGGGCAAGCTTCCCTTTGATACCGAAGCGACGAGTACCTTTCATAGGAGAGACGCGGAGGTAAACGTGATCTCCGATCTCGAAAGCCAGATCACGGTGCTTACTATCATAGTAGCTCTTCTGGCGGGACTGGGCTGCTTTGAGGTTATCACGAATGACTTTGCACATTTCTTCTGCCTCTGTGATTAGGTCATTGCCCAGCAGCTGACGTTCACCGGTTTCAGACCAGTTGAGAGGGGTACGGCACTTCCTGCCATATAGAATTTCAAAGGGGGCCTTGCCCGAACTTGCTTGAAAGCTGTTGTTGTATGAGAATTCAGCATAAGGAAGACAGTCCTCCCACTTCATGCCGAAAGAAATCACACAAGCCCTGAGCATGTCTTCGAGAACCTGGTTGACACGCTTGACTTGACCGCTCGTTTGAGGATGGAAAGCTGTGCTGAAGCGGATGTTGGTGCCCATGGCTTTCTGAAAAGAATCCCAAAACTTGGAGGTAAAGATGCTGCCACGGTCTGAAGATATCACTTGAGGAATACCGTGCAGAGAGACAATGCGAGAGGTATAGAGTTCCGCCAATTGAGCTGCAGTGATTGACTCTTTGATAGGCAGAAAGTGAGCCACTTTGGTGAGCTTGTCGATGACGACGAATATAGCATCATTGCCACGCTTGGACTTTGGAAACCCAGTCACGAAGTCCATTTCAATGTGTTCAAACTTCCATTCTGGAATGGCAAGAGGTTGGAGGAGAACAGCTGGCCTTTGGTGTTCTGCCTTCACTCTTCTGCAGACATCACATTCATTCACGAATTGAGCGATCTCGCGCTTCATTCGAGTCCACCAATAAGTTTGCTTGAGGTCCTGATACATCTTGGTACTCCCAGGGTGGATGGAGAGGAGAGAGTTGTGAGCCTCGTTCATAATCACCTTACGAAGTTCACCTTTGGCACAACAATTCGATCCTCGAAGAAGAGAGTGTCCTTGTCATCAAGTCGGTAGCACTTGTACTTGGACTGACTCTTTGCAATACCAATCTTCACCTTCTTCACCATATCATCAAGAAGCTGGGCTTGGCAAATCTGGTCTTCCAAGGTAGGAGAAACTTGAAGGTTAGCGAGGAAACCTTGGGGAATAAACTGCAGATTAAGTTTGCGGAAAGCTTCACAAAGCTCGGGTTGATAAGGCTTGAGAATCAGACTGTTGCAATATGCTTTCCTGCTCAAAGCGTCAGCAATCACATTAGCCTTGCCTGGAGTATACTCGATACTCGGATTGTACTCTTGAATCATTTCGACCCATCGAGTCTGCCTGAGGTTGAGATTAGGCTGAGTGAAGATGTACTTGAGACTCTTGTGATCAGTGAAAATATCCACTTTCCTTCCCAATAGAAGATGTCTCCAAGTCAACAAAGCGTGCACAACTGCCGCCAACTCGAGATCATGAGTGGGGTAGTTCTTCTCATTAGGTTTCAACTGGCGAGAGGTATAAGCGACAACTTTCCTCTCTTGCATCAGTACAGCACCGAGACCTTGGAGAGAGGCATCACAAAAGACCTCGTACGGCTTGGTTTCATCAGGCGGAGTCAGAACTGGAGCAGTGATCAATTTCTCTTTCAAAGTGTTGAAAGCAATATCACACTCCGGAGACCAAACGTACTTGACGTGCTTCTGAAGAAGATTTGAGAGAGGCTTGGCGATCTTAGAAAAGTTTTCAACGAATCTTCTGCAATAGCTTGCGAGACCGAGGAAACTGCGGAGTTGCTTCACGTTCTGAGGAGGTTCCTAATTCACAATTGCGGACACCTTCTCAGGATTCACGGAAATGCCCTTGGCAGAGATGATATGACCAAGATAAAGAACCTCATCGAGCCAAAATTCACACTTGGAGAACTTGGCGTAGAACTGATGTTCCCTGAGCTTGTCAAGAACCAAACGCAAGTGCTTGGCATGATCTTCCTTGTTCTTCGAGAAAACCAGAATGTCGTCGAGATAGACCAAAACGAATTCATTGGTGTAGGGGCTGAAGATGAATTTCATCATGCGAGAGAACGTCGGAGGAGCGTTTGCGAGGCCAAAAGACATGACGGTGTATTTATATGAACCAAAGCTTGTTCTGAACGCCGTCTTGGGAATATCTTGCTCACGAATACGAATCTGATGATAACCCATACGGAGATCAAGCTTGGAGAATACTTGAGCACCCTTGAGTTGTTCGAACAGCTCATTGATGTTGGGAAGTGGGTATTTGTTCTTGATGGTCTTCTTGTTTACTGGACGGTAATCAACACAAAGTCGACTCGATCCATCCTTCTTCTTCACAAAAAGAACACCACAACCCCACGGAGAAGTACTAGGCCGAATGAGACCCAATCTTTCTTGCTCATCGAGTTGTTTCTTCAACTCATTCAACTCTTCGGGGCCGAGCTTGTAGGGACGTTTGCACACAGGTTCCGTACCGGGCTCAAGTTCAATAACAAATTCAACCGGCCGGTTTGGAGGCATCCCTGGAAGTTCTTCTGGAAAAACGTCTTGATACTCACAAACAACCGGAATCTGCGAAATAGCATCCAATTCACCCTTCTCATTGAGAGAAAACAACCGGATGGTATTATCCCGAGCAGCAAAGACAATTACATCCTCAGACGAATGAGTCAGTTGAATCTGCCTGGCTGCACAATCAAGCTGAGCTTTATGCTTAGAGAGCCAGTCCATCCCAAGAATAAGATCAATGTCAGAATTGCCAAGAACCACCGGAGAAGAGAGAAACTTGCAGTCGCCCAAAGTGATTGTAACATCCGGAACACACATTCGAGATGTCAAGAGGCTGGCCGGAGAGTCAATAGACAACGGTCTCGGCAACATTTGAGTAACAAAATCATGCTTGGAAGCAAAAGGTCTCGAGATGAAACAATGCGATGCACCAGTGTCAAAAAGAACTTTTGCAGGAATATCATTAACAGGAAGGTTACCCATGATCACATCTGAAGAATCCTCTGCCTGAGCTGCATTCACCATATTGACCTTGGCGTGCTTGGGATTGTGCTTGACCACAGCTGTACTTGCCGATCTGACAGGAGGAGGAGGAGGAAGACGCCTCTGGTTGGTACACTTGTTGGCATAGTGACCCTTCTGTTGGCACTTGTTGCACGTGACCTCTGAAAGCGGACGGTGATACGGAGCACTCGGTCTTGGAGCTTGAGACGAAGACTTGTTCTGAAAGCCTGGGTTGGGTGGGTGGGAGAAACCACTGCCACCTTTGCTCTTCTGCTGAAACGGCTGACGGAACGGAGGAGGAGGAAGCCAATACTTCTGCTGCTTGACCACTTGAGTAGAGGAAGACGGAGTAACATCTCTGGCACGCTTCCTGGAAGCATCACACCTCATCTGAGCAGCCTCTTGCTTCAGTGCCATGTTGTAGAACTCATCGTATCTCAACGGCTCAAAGAGGACAAGAGCGAGCTGAATTTCCTCACGAAGACCACCCCTGAACTGATAGATCATGCTCTTTTCATCAGGAACATCCTGCTTGGCAAAACGGGCGAGCTTCTGGAACAACTTGTTGTAGTCATAGACAGACAAAGAGCCTTGCTTCAGATTGCGGAATTCCTGACGCTTACTCTCAACCACACTTTGAGGGATGTGATGAGCACGGAAATCTTGACGAAAATCATTCCAAGTGATCAAACGTCCACCTCTGGAATCCTTGTACTGCTGGAACCACTCTGCAGCCTGATCTTTGAGCTGGAAAGAAGTGAACTTGACGAAATCTTCAGGCCTGACGTTGCTGCATTCAAAATGCTTGCCCAGATCCACTAGCCAATCGTCAGCATCGGTAGCCTCAACACAACCGCTGAACGTCTTTGGGCCATTAGCAAGGAACTGGTTCAGTGTAGCAAAGTGGTGCTGATTGTTGCCTTGATTCCCTTGACTGCCTTGATTCCGCTCTTGGAGGATTTGCATGATCAACTGTGTATTTGCATTAGTAGCGGCCATCACAGCTTGCCATGCTTCCGGAGGAGGCGGAGGTGGAGGCGGATCAGGATTCAGAGTCGTGCGCGTTGGAGGAGCCATCCTGAAGAGGTTGACCACCATTAGCACATAGGTAGATAACAATATAGAAGCTGAATCCAACGGAATGAAAATTGCAACATATAGTCTTCACATCCGAACAAAATGAACGAATGCATTCCTCTTCAAATGGTCACATATCCATAAATTGCGAAGCCACGAAGAATTAAGGAAGAGAAATAATTCAACAAGGTACGGATCAAGAACGAATAATCGGTAAGAAATCCCAATCTCAAACCAATATCCGTGGAAGAAGAACTAGAGCTACTAGAATTCCCACCTATGAAACTCCCGAACCTTTCCGGTTATGCAATCAGGTGTTGGGGATACAGGGGAAGCACAATATCTCACCCAAACTAGCAAATCCTACATCCAACTGTATCCATCCTTCAACACATAACCAAGAAAAACTTCGGAAACCATCTACCTCAACCTTCGAAAAGCATCCGTTATACAAGTTATGGCGATACTCCCGAACTCCCGCCCCAGTACTGGGTGGCGTCGAGGTTATCTCACCAACGAACTGCATAAAAGAGATTTTCGATGTCGGCGAACATATCTCAAGTATACCAGAATTGCAACGATAAAATTGTGACGACAACACCAAGGAGCTCAACTCCCCGGGACACTGCCACAACCCCTAAAGACAGGAGGCACCAAGAACAATGTTCTCGTCACAAAACCATCGGAACAAATCCAAGATACTCGCGTGATCCTAAAAATTTTTTTAGTGAAATTTGAGAAGAGAAGAGTCAAAACTCTACGCCAGGATGCCTTACCAGAGCGATGAGGAGACTTGGAAGTAAAAAGAATTCCTAAGCTCTCCGATATATAATTCCTAAGGACTCAAAACATTTTTCTAGACACAACTCGGCTGCTAAAAACGATCAAGCAATGGGGCTCCTAAGGTCGGGGAAGGCTCTGATTACCAACTTGTAACACCCTCGATGCGGCTATAGCTCCCACGTGTCGAGGCACGACTTAGAGGCATAACCGCATTGAAAGCAATGTCGCAAGTCAGGCAATCATTACAACATCCCATGTAATATATAATAAAAGGGGGAGATAACATAGTTGGCTTACACTCGCCACGTCACATCAGAGTACATAAATAACCTCCATCAAACAAACACTCATGGCCCGACTACGGCGCCAAAAAAATAGAAAAGAACCCAACGTGCGACAAGGTCCTGAATCGATAACCCCAACTGGGCACCACTACTGATCATCCGGAAAAGACACGTAGTATCGCTGAGAGTCCTCGTCGAACTCCCACTTGAGCTCGTAATCGTCAACTGGAGCAGAAACACCTGGACCTGCATCTGGAGTTGTAGTATCTGTGAGCCACAGGGACTCAGCAATCTCACACCCACGCGATCAAGACTATTTAAGCTTATGGGACAGGATAAGGCAAATATATGTGGAGCTGTAGCAAGCGACTAGCATATGTGGTGGCTAACTTATACGCAAAAGAGAGCGAGAAGAGAAGGCGAAGCACGAGCGAGAAGCTAAAGGAACATCCTGCGCAAGCATAACTCCAACACCGTGTCCACTTCCCGAACTCCACCGAGAAGGGGCCATCACGGTAACACACACGGTTGATTCATTTTAATTAAGTTTAGTTCAAGTAATCTACAACCGGACATTAACAAATTCCCATCTGCCCATAACCGCGGGCACGGCTTTCGAAAGATCAATCCCTGCAGGGGGGTCCCAACTTAGCCCATAACAAGCTCTCACGGTCAACGAAGGAATAGACCTCCACCCAAGACACACCGATCAGACTCGGTATCTCGGTACAACAAGATGATTCGACAGGTTAAAACAAGTCCAGCAACACCGCCCGAATGTGCCGACAAATCCCGATAGGAGCTGCACATATCTCTTTCTCAGGGCACACTCAGATGAGCAATCCGTACAACTAAAACCAACCCTTGAGTTTCCCCGAGGTGGCGCTGCACAGGGCTCTAGTTCGGACCAACACTCAGAGGAGCACTGGCCCGTGGGGGGCCAAAATAAAGATGACCTTCGGGCTCCGGAAACCCAAGGGAAAAGAGGCTAGGTGGCAAATGGTAAAACCAATGTTGGGCATTGCTGGAAAAGCTTTAATCAAGGCGAACCTTCAAGGGGTTCCCATTATAGCCCAACCGTGTAAGGGACGCAACAATCCGGGAACATAACACCGGTATGACGGAAACTAGGGCGACAAGAGTGGAACAAAACACTAGGCGAGAGGCCGAGCCTTCCACCCTTTACCAAGTATATAGATGCATTAAGATAACATAGCAATATAATGATATCCCAACAAGTAAATAAATGTTCCAACAAGGAACGGCTCCAATCTTCACCTGTAGCTAACAACGCTATAAGAAGGCTGAGCAAAGCGGTAACATAGCCAATCAACGGTTTGCTAGGACAATGGTGGGTTAGAGGTTCAACATGGCAATTGGGAGGCTGACAAGCAAATGGTAGGCATCGTAGCAGTGGCAAAGCAAAAGAGCGAGCAAACTAGCATAGCAAAGATAGTAGTGATTTCGAGGGTATGATCATCTTGCCTGCACAGTTGTCAGAGTTGACTGGATCCTCACAAGCAAACTCAACGGGCTCCTCGGTAGCGAACTCGTCTCCCGGCTCTACCCAACAAGACAAACAAGCAACAAGGATACAATCAACCACGGGCAAGACCAAGCAATATGATGAAATGACGATATGCTATGCGGGATGCGATGCGGGATGCAAAATGCAAGATATGACAGGAAATGCATGAACTTGACATCAACTTGGAAAACCAAGTGTGCCACTGGATAGAGGGGATGAAATCGATTGAAAACGATATAAAGATCATTGAAATCGGAGTTACGGTTTGGAAATGGCAAGCGTTTTAAGATATGACATCGGTCTGCGATTTACAGCAAGTAGGCATCTAAATGCAACGAAATGAACATGCTACAGCCACCAAACATGAAAACAAAATACATGGCAGTGAAGTACACAAGATGGTTGACAAAACACTAGCACTGAGCCACGGCCAATTCATCCATTAAGAGGTTCAAACAAGCATGGCTAAAACGCAAATGCAGAACAGATTCCAGACTTAGTGAAATTAACACTAGTCTGAAATTTCAGATCACGATGCTCTCTTCGGAGCAGCAAAACAACATGATAGAAAACCTGAATATGACAAGTAAGAACATGGCATGGAGCTACCCAACAAGCTTAACAAAACACCCAAAGTGACCTGGGGCCAAAAGGGTTCACAAAATACTCTACCGAGCTCACGAACATCGCTCGAACACAATCAGTTTTCAGACTTAGTGAAAACTGAGACATGCTGAAATTTAACCCACGAAGGCATGTAAACGAGCTCGATGCACTCACTACGGTGCAAGTCATGGCAAGGAAAGCATATAACCAGAAAGAAGGCACAATGTGCTAGCTACACATGGCAAGAACAAAGGCATAGCATGCATGGAACACTAACGGTAGCATCGGCAAAATCGCAAACAAGTTGACGATCTGCCCAGATTAACAACGAAGCAAAAGTTGAGCTCGATTGAGTCAACCTAGAGCACTCCACATATGTAAACAAAGACATGGATGGATAGAGCATAACATAAATATGAAAACTCCCTTACTGATCATCCTCAAAAGAGGCACGGATCACTAGGAAACAAGCTGGACATATAGCATCATGAACTAAAATATCCCAGACTTAGTGAAAATCACTAAGTCTCTGAAATCAGCAATCTCAGGTACCTCTCTTCGCAAGCTTGCACAAGACAACACACACATCCTAAAAATGCATGAATGGCGCCTCTGGAAAGAAGACAAAATGCTTAACAATTCATCCCAAAGGGGCACAGGCATATCATGCACGAATTAAACATGGCAAAAATGACAAAAGTGCATGATGAACTAACGGATCTGCAATTTAACTCACGAAGCCTCCTTCTAACAGAACTTTGGGTATCAAGATGACCTCAAATGCAAATAACGCAATGGAATGAAATGATGTACATGTCGAGGCGAAGATTTTGATATATCATATGCCCAAAACGAAGCTACGGATGTGGAGATACGGGTCCTCGAACAGGAGCATATGGAGTAAAAATCTAGGGACTTAGTGAAAAAAAACTACCCCAGGATCCAGATCTAGGGTTCGGGCACGCGGCCCGAGACGGCGGCGGATCTCGCCGGATTCCTGTAGACGACGGCGGCGGCCGGAGAGGAAGTAGCCGGAGCGGGGAGGGGGGGGCCGGACGGCGAGGAGGAAGCGGCGCGGCGGGCGGTCGCCGGAGCCGGGAGCTCCTCTCCCTGGCGCGGGCGCCGCCGAGGCTTGGGGCG
>NC_041383.1:569992491-570012404 GCF_002162155.2 Triticum dicoccoides | reverse complement strand
CCGGGAGGGCCCCGCACGGGCCTCGCGGGCCCGCGGGCGGCGGCGAACTGGGGACCGGCCCCGGGACACGTGGCGGCGGCGGATTCGTCCCGCGGAGCCAGGCGGACACGTCCGGCGCGTGATTTTTGTCCGGCGGCGGCGAGAGGAGTTGGATCTAGGGTTAGGGGGGAGAAGAACCGTGGATTTCGGAGGGGGGTGTATATATAGGCATAAGTGGAGCTAGGAGAGTCCAAATGAGGTGCGGTTTTCGCCCACACGATCGTGATCGAACGCTCTAGGGCATGGAGCAGAGTTTGGTGGGCTTTGGGACAATTTTGGAGGGGTGTTGGGCTGCAACACACACGAGGCCTTTTCGGTCCCTCGGTTAACCGTTGGAGTATCAAACGAAGTCCAAATGACCCGAAACTTGACAGGCGGTCTACCGATAGTAAACCAAGGCCACTTGGCAAGTCTCGGTCCAATCCGGAAATTTTTAAACCCCACACACGAAAGAAGACTAGAAATGACCACCGGAGGAGAACGAAGCGCCGGAATGCAAAACGGACAACGGGGAAAATGCTCGAACGCATGAGATGAACATGTATGCAAATGCGATGCACGAGATGACATGATATGAGATGCATGAAAAAGAAAACAACACACGGAGACAAAGACCCGAACCCGAGAAATAAATATAACTTAGCGCCGGAGACGGCAAGAGTTGGAGTACAAATGGGGAAAGTTACATCTGGGGCGTTACACAACGTTGGCACCAAATAACAATTATTCAGGTGTATAACTAATCCTGAAGGTAGATGTAGAGGTAGCGTGCCGACGGCGATCACATCAACCTTGGAACCATTTCCGACGCGCATCGTCACCTCGTCCTTAGCTAATCTTCGTTTAATCCGTAGCCCCTGTTTCGAGTTGCAAATATGAGCAACAGAACTAGTGTCGAATACCTACGCGCTACTACGAGCATTAGTAAGGTACACATCAATAACATGTATATCAAATATACCTTTAACTTTGCCATCCTTCTTATCCGCCAAATACTTGGGGCAGTTCCGCTTCTAGTGACCAGTCCCTTTGTAGTAGAAGCACTCAGTATCAGGCTTAGGTCCAGACTTGGGCTTCTTCCCGGGAGTAGCAACTTGCTTGCTACTCTTCTTGAAGTTCCCCTTCTTCCCTTTACCCTTTTTCTTGAAACTAGTGGTTTTGTTAACCATCAACCCTTGATGCTCCTTCTTGATTTCTACCTCCATAGCCATTAGCATTGTGAAGAGCTCGGGAATCGTTTTCGTCATCCCTTGCATATTATAGTTCATCACGAAGCCTTTATAGCTTGGTAATAGTGATTGAAGAACTCTGTCAATGACACTATCATTAGGAAGATTAACTCCCAGTTGAGTGAAGTGGTTATGGTACCCAGACATTCTGAGTATGTGTTCACTGACAGAATTATTCTCCTCCATTTTGCAGCTACAGAACTTGTTGGAGACTTCATATCTCTCAACTCGGGCATTTGCTTGAAATATTAACTTCAACTCTTGGAACATCTCATATGCTCCATGACGTTCAAAACGTCTTTGAAGTCCCAATTCTAAGCCGTAAAGCATGGCACACTGAACTATCGAGTAGTCATGAACACGCAACTGCCGGGCATTCACAATGTCTGCAGTTGCTGGCGCAGGTGGTACACCTAGCGGTGCTTCAAGGACATAATTATTCTGTGCGGCAATGAGGATAATCCTCAAGTTACAGACCCGGTCCGTGTAATTGCTACCATATCTTTGAACTTGGCTTTCTCTAGGAACACATAAAAATTCAAGGGAACAGTAGCATGGGCAATTGATCTACAACAACATAGACATGCAAAAACTATCAGGACTAAGTTCATGGCAAATTAAAGTTCAATTAATCATATTACTTAAGAACTCCCACTTAGATAGACATCTCTCTAGTCATCTAAATGATCACGTGATCCAAATCAACTAAACCATGTCTGATCATCACGTGAGATGGAGTAGTTTTCAATGGTGAACATCTCTGTGTTGATCATATCTACTATATGATTCACATTCGACCTTTCAGTCTCAGTGTTCCGAGGCCATATCTGCATATGCTAGGCTCGTCAAATTTAACCAGAGTATTCTGCACGTGCAAAACTGGCTTGCACCTATTGTATGTGAACGTAGAGCTTATCACACCCAATCATCACGTGGCGTCTCAGCACGACAAACTGTAGAAACGGTGCATACTCAGGGAGAACACTTATAGCTTGAAATTTAGTGAAGGATCATCTTATAATGCTACCGCCATACTAAGCAAAATAAGATGCATAAAAGATAAAGATCACATGCAATCAAAATATGTGACATGATATGGCCATCATCATCTTGTGCCTTTGATCTCCATCTGTCCATCATCGAAGCACCGTCATGATCTCCATTGTAGCATCGTTGTCGTCTCGCCAACTATTGCTACTACGACTATCGCTACCGCCTAGTGATAAAGTAAAGCAATTTCATGGCGATTGCATTTCATACAATAAAGCGACAATCATATGGATCCTTCCAGTTGGCGATAACTCTGTTACAAAACATGATCATCTCATAAAACAATTTATATCACACCATGTCTTGATCATATCACATCACAACAAGCCCTACAAAAACAAGTTAGATGTCCTCTACTTTGTTGTTGCAAGTTTTACGTGGCTGCTACGGGCTTCTAGCAAGAACCGTTCTTACCTACGCATCAAAACCAGAATGATTTTTCGTCAAGTGTGATGTTTTAACCTTCAACAAGGACCGGCCGTAGTCAAACTCGATTCAACTAAACTTGGATAAACAGACACCCGCCAGCCACCTGTGTGCAAAGCACGTAGGTAGAACCAGTCTCATGAACATGGTCATGTAATGTTGGTCTGGGCCGCTTCATCCAACAATACCGCCGAATCAAAGTAAGACGTTGGTGGTAAGCAGTATGACTATTATCGCCAACAACTATTACCGCATAGCAACATACGTTGTTCCCATTGTAATTGGTATGTTACTTGCCCGAGACTCGATCGTAGGTATCATCATACCTAGTTCAATCTCGTTGCCAGCAAGTCTCTTTACTCGTTCGCAATGCTTCATCCCGCAACTAACTCATTAGTCACATTTCTTGCAAGGCTTATAGTGATGAGCATTACCGAGAGGGCCGAGAGATACCTCTCCGATACACGGAGTGCCAAATCCTAATCTTGATCTATGTCAACCCAACAGACACCTTCAGAGATAACTGTAGAGCATCTTTATAATCACCCAGTTACGTTGTGACGTTTGATAGCACAGAAGGTGTTCCTCCGGTATTCGGGAGTTGCATAATCTCATAGTCAGAGGAACATGTATAAGTCATGAAGAAAGCAGTAGCAATAAAACTATAACTATCATAATGCTAAGCTAACGGATGGGTCTTGTCCATCACATCATTCTCTATTGATGAGGTCCCATTTATCAAATGAAAACACATGTCCATGGTTAGGAAACATAACCATCTTTGATTAACGAGCTTGTCAAGTAGAGGCATACTAGGGACAGTATGTTTTGTCTATGTATTCACACATGTAGTAAGTTTCTGGTTAATACAATTCTACCATGAATAATATACATTTATCATGATATAAGTAAATATAAATAACAACTTTATTATTGCCTCTAGGGCATATTTCCTTCACTTCCAACATGCACCCCCTCTTTCCTAGCGCTTGTATGCTCGTAAAGTTCTTCCGTCTATCCGTGTCTATCAATATGTTGCGTAAATGATCCCTCCCCCTCTCTTATTGTATATAGCCCCCTCCACATACATATACTATGTATTCAGCCCTCTCTGTCGGATTACGGGTTCCGCAAACCATTGAGAGGTTCGAACTCTCGGGTGCGTGCGAAGATCTCAACCTACCCAGCCTGCCTACTTGCGATTCTCTTAAGCCTAGCGCGTCGAGCTCGAAGAGACAAAGGGACACAACAGTTTATCCTGGTTAGGGCCACCTTGCGGTGTAATACCCTACTCCAGCATTTTGGTGGATTGCCTCGGAGGGATGAGGATGAACTAGTATAGTGGATGAACTGACCTCAGGAGGTGAGGTGTTCTTGAGCTTGAGAGAGCTAGTGAAGTGGTTGGGTGAGGGTGAATTAGATCGGAATCAGATGCCTCTCTATGGTGGTGGCTAAGTCCTATTTATAGTGGCCTTGGTCCTCTTCCCAAATGTTGGCGAGAAGGGATCCCACAACAGCCGGATTTGAAAGGGGACCAGCAGTACAACTTATCCTGACAAAAGTAGTCTTCGCCTGCGAAAAGCCTCTGGTCGTGACGCTGCGGTGGGCTCGGTGATGACCTCCGTCATGCTGTCCTGGTGGTCTTGGTCTTGTTGCACCAGAATGGAAACCTTTGGCTAATTCCTCGGGACTCTACACCTCTGGCTTGCCTCCTTTGCACTGAAGAGGAAACCTGCGCTCTGCGCCCGCCTGGCGCCTGCCTGGCGCCCACCTGGCCTTGGTCGTCATGGCTCACGTCAGTTGATCCTCATGAGGTTAACTTTGCATAGAACTCTCTGCCCTTTGGGAGCCAGCCTGGGGAGGCCGATCCCCTTGGGGGTATTGGCGTCGTCTGCCTCGCGAGGCTTGGCCCCTCGCGAGGGTCTTGAGCTGTCGATGTCGAAGCTGGGTCATACCAGGCCGTCAACGTAACCACATGGTGGGCCGCAGGCAGGCAGGACTGGATACCCCCATATCCAGAACGCCGACAGTAGCCCCCGGGCCCAAGGAGCGCTCGGACTTAGCTTTAAGGTGAAGCTAAAGGGCAAATGCGGAGCGCCGCGGGCCCTAACCGCCTACGGCCTTGATGACACGTGGCGATTGATGGGACGTGGGCGTCTCCATTTCCCCATGATGCCTTGATATCCGCCAGGCCTAGTCATCGCTCGTTGTCAGAGCAGCTCGCCCTTCACAGATTGTCGCGCTCGGCCCTTGTTTCTTCCTTTCCAACCTTGCCGCTCCGTGCATAGATCTGGCACCGGCGCCTCGCCCCTTTTTGGCGCTCCTCATGCCCCCCCATCCGAGGAAGAAGAAGGGGAAGCCATGCGCCCGGCCGGGCCTCCGCCGGCCTTGGAGCCAGCTCTTGAGCAGTCGATGGTGATCAACTAGGAAGGGTTGGACAAGGTCCGCCATGCCCTTGCGGTCGATTCCAACGAGTGGAAGGCGACGGTCCCCCGTCCTGTGTCTTGGCGTGTGAGTGGGATGAGGGCCACCGAGATCCCCATCTATCTCCATGCTCTCCTTACGGGTCTGATTCCCCCTTTCTCTCCCTTCTTCAACGCTGTAATCTCGCATGACCAAATCCATTTGCTGCATCTGGAAACCCACTCTGTTATCCTCCTTGCTGTCTTCGCCTTCCATTGTGAGGCCATGGTCGGCATTACCCCTTTCGTGGCCCTGTTTTGCCATTTCTTCTTGCTCTGGTTGGTCGATGCTTGCCAATGCTCCGGGTGCGCGACCTTCGAAGTTGTGGCCGCAATCGCCGGTTTGGGAATCGACTTCGAGCTCTCGCCTGCTGCGAAGGGATTCCGTAAGCAGTGGCTGCTCGTGGATGCCGGCGCATTCAACCCCCTGCTCTAGACCCCTGGGCGCCAGCCTTGCCTAGCTCCGGCTGGGGCCACGAGAAGCTCTCCGACCGACGCCTTGCTTTCGTCTTGATGAGGTTGGCGAGGTTACAAGAGCTGGAGGTGACGGTGCCAATGGTGGTGAAGCAATTCGTCAGGCAGTGCGTCGCTCCCCTTCAGCGCCATTCTCGCCCAATGTTGGACCTTGCGGGCGCCGACGATCCCATGAGGCTGTAGAGGTCGTCACTGGCTGCTGGGACCTTGAGCATGGTGCTCAAACTCCTGACAGGTGACCCTGAGCCTGCTGACCTCCCGGGGGGCGGCTGCCTTCTCTACCAGTGCTCGAACAAGGTGGCCTTCGCGGGGCAGATGCCTTTATTCGATGAGTGGGGGTCGCTTCTGGGGGGCCTTGAGGGCCCCCATGAGAATCCCGTCTTCATGGCTCCCCTTCTACTCGACCCTGCCGTGTGCGCCCCAAGTGTGGAAGCAGGGGAGCGCTCGCGGCCAGTAGCTGTTGAGGGCTCCTCCGGAGGCTCGGTACCGATGGTGGCCCAAGAGGTCGGGGCTCCTGAAACCCTGAAGGGGGTTGCCGCAGGGCTAATGCGACCCCAAGCTCTGGAGGTGGAGGCCCCTGACGCCTAGGGCGATTGCTCTAAAGTGGCTGCTGACGGCGAGGAGCCCACCGATGGCTCCGGAGCCGTAGGCCAGAAGATCCCATCGGGCGCCCCTGGCCCTGGGGTCTCTGCCCCGATGGCCCCGCCAAGTGCTCCTCCTCCTAAGGATCGTTTGTTGGCGTCCGGTCGGCCCCGCCTGAGCCTTGAATCGCTCCTGAAGAGGAAGAGGTCTCCGTGCTGCAGCGATGGCACCCGTCGGCCGCTGAAGCTGAGGAGATATGTGGCCGTCGATGAATAAGTACATTTGCTCTTGATCCTCAGTGCGACACGTTTTCTTCTAACCAGGGCCTTGCAGGGCTTCCGCGAAGGCGAAACCTCAGGAGGCGAGTGCCTCCAAGGATCCCAGCTTGAAGCCAGCACACAGCGCCCGGCGCCCTCGTCCCGTGCAAGGCGTGGAGCCGACTCCGGCTGCCGCGACGCCGCAAGGGGCCCTCGGACTCGAGCTCCCTGCTCCTTCTCTCCGCGACTCAGCTTGTGAGATGGGGAACACACTAGCGATCCTTCCTCTTGTTGCTGCTGGCAGGGGGCGCCCCTCGGGCAACCTTCATCTTCAGGTTGCGGGGCTGCGTCGGCCAGCCCCCGGTCGGCAGCAGGCGGGGCACCCAACACCTCCTTGGCAGCCTTCGAGGCCGAAGAGGGCCTTGGTGATGCGCTTGCACTTGCTCGTGGGTGCAGCGCCGTGCACTTCGAGATCTTTGGTGAGGCAATGCGTGCAATGATCCAGCTCAGCGGGGAGCTCGCCAATGTCGACACCACGCTTGAGGCGGAAGGCTGCCGCCTAGCACATGAGTGGCAGCAGCTGAAGGTTGCCATTAACCTCGGGAGGCTTCAGCGCATCGAGGTCGAGGCGCTTGCGGCGGCCTCGCTCGCAACTTCTCGCGAGGCTTGTGCCCGCGCCATGGAGGAGGCTGAGGCCGCCAACCGCTGTCACGAGGCCGCTGAGGAGCGAGAACGGGAGCTCCTTTCTTCAAACGCGGCCCACGAGTGGGAAATCGAGGAGCGCCGCGTCCTTCTGGGATCCTCACTAGACGAGGCAGCCTTTGCCGAGGTGGAGCTCTTGGGGCGCCATGAAGACATGATGTTGGAGGCTGTGGAGCACAACATGGCGTTGGAGAGGCTGGAGGTGAGAGAGCGCCAGGCTGCCGCGACTAAGGACACTATCACCGCCCGGGAAGCCCAGGTCCAGCTGGAGGTGTAGGAGAGGGTGGAGAAGGCACGTGCTGACTTGGCTGAGGGGCACCACCTGGATCTGGAGCTTCTTAAGGCCGAGCTTGAAGGTAGGACGTCCATCCTGAAGGCGAAGCTGCAATCTGCGGAGCAGCATGAGAGCGCTTCTCAGGAAGCCCTGATTTCTTCCGAATCTGCCCTGGCATCTGCCCGCACCGAACTGTCATGTCTTCGACAAAAGATCAAGGATACCGCATCCTTGGTAGAGAAGACTGCTAATGAGGCGAATCGCCGCTGGACACTACAGCGCGAGCACGCACCGATGCTCCAGGACCTCAGGGTCCGAGCTAACCGCGCCTTGGGAACCATCTGCGATGAGAGCGCTCCCAACCCGCGAGGATGATTATGCTAGCCACCTCAGCTTGTTCACCAACATCGTGACCCGCCTGGAGGACCGGGCCACGAGGACTCGCGAGCTTGTAGCGGAGAGGAGCCGTCTTCTTCTTGGGCGCATGTCTTCACGTGTCTTCAACCACCTTCTCAACCGCGATCCTCACTTTGACCTCAATGCTGTGCTAGCCCCCGTGCCCACGGTTATTCAGGATAATCTGGCCGGGTGGGTGGACAACCACATGGATGCCCTGGTAGCAGAATTTGCTCCGGAGGATGACACGTCCGTGATTGCAGCCGAAGAAGATGGCACAGGGAGTGACGATGAGGCGGATGATCGCCATGACTCTAGCAGCACGGACGGAGGTGATGAAGAAGGCGCACCCAGCTAGACTTGTGTTCCTTTGCTTTGACCTGTATGACAAAACTTGAGTGCATCCTCGTGAGAGGATTTTGAAAAGGCGGGGGGCCCTTATGATGTATGAGATTATGGAACGTTTTTGAAGTAGCACCCGGAGCATGACCCAACAGGGCTGCAAGCCCCCCAGCGGGGTCATTGTTAATACTTATCTTTGGTTCTAAAGGTCTCGAGTGAGCCCTGGCGGTAACAGCGGCACTCCTTCTCTTGAGGTGAGCCTGCCGCAGGCTCGTGAGGTCCTGAGCCTCAAAAGGGGCCTGCAGCCTGTCCTAGAGTGCTTCGTGAGGAACTGCTGCCAGATTGCGGCAAGGTGGGCGCGCGTGGCGGCCGCACCCTTAAGCCCCCCCCAGGAAAACGATCAATCCCAGCATGCACACTGCACCCAGCCCCCACTCGCGAGGCGCTTGAGGGAAGGGCGGTAGCCACGAGTTTCAGAAAAATGCAAGAACAGAAGGCAAGAGAGCAACACAAGACGAGAAAACTCCCCCCATTTTTATAAACGCACGAGAACAAAGCTGCTCCAAAAGGCGGTGAACAAGTACAAAAGGAGGAAAAAGCAAATGGCCACGTCCGGCGCCTAGCTAGTCTTCAAGTCTTCTCACCAGCGCAGAGCTAAGTGCTTCCACTGGCTGGGCATAGTCATTGGGGATAGTGTCGACGACCAGCGCGGCGCATGGTGCTTCCACTTGGACGTGGGTGGGAGCCCCTGTGATGCTCGAGAGCAGCACTCAGGAGACTCCGGGGCATACCCAGCCCCACTCATTATTAAGTGAGAGTGTCACGAGCAGAGACCTTCAGAGGCCGGAGCCTTGCTTCATGTCGCCCGACGAGGACCCTGCCATGGGCCACCCCCAACCACCATTGGGGAGACTGGAAACCAGGACAAGATCAAGGGTCAAGGGGGACGCTGGCAGTGTCCTCGGCGACCATAGGCCCCCCGCCGAGAAAAGGGCTCGCCGGCGCCTTCCCTAGTGGGGAACCTACCTCCAGGCAGGGCCCTGCTCCACGCAGCGTGAGGAAGGCCCTACTGCTGGGCTTCCCCCGCACTGCTCCTAGTGTCCTTCACACTCCTGCGTGGGATCCGCCGTCCTGAGGGTCCTAGGGGTACCCGCACCCTGGCTGACCTGTGATCCATGGTCGGCATAAGCATTCCCCTGCGGCATTAGCAGTACCCAAAGGTTGTCGCCGTTGGAGATGTTGGCAGGGCTCGGCGGCAGCTCAAAGGAGAGCTCGGCTTCGTGTATGTCCAGCGCCCAGCCTGGCATGGGGTTCGGCTGGGCCCCTCTCCCAGCGCGTGCCTTGGATCCATCGCGACGAAGACATAGGCTTCCGGGCTGGCTGCACCAGAAACACCGCCCGACTACCTCACGTTCCCGCCTCCTTCAGTCGCCCTCTGGTCCTGCCACCCAATGACCAGCGCTCCAGTGCAGCCCCTGGTGGAGCAGCTCCATGCTGAGGTGGCACGTTCAGAGGGGTGCGTGCTGCTCCGCGAAGCTGGTCGGCATCGAGAAGCTCTTCGGGGGCCCTGGGAGGGGGCGTGCGGTTGTGTCGGGGATGGGCGCGGGCCCCTACCATTGCCTGCGACGTGGGTAGGGTGCAGAATGGCGTTGCGCCCCTACACGCCGCATCCATTAGTTCGGCGACCCGTTCCAGCAGGGTGTCGCGTCCTCTTTCCAGCAGCCTGCACCTCAGGAGCTCTCTAGCCACGATGACCGCAACCTCCATGTTTGCATATTCCCTGCGCGTGTGTGGTGTGGTTGCTGCAGCGTAGTTTGTAGATCGCGCGGCGGCGCGACGCCAGTGGGGAAGGTTGCGCCTCGCGCCCCCCACGGTCGGCTGCTCCCGGTGGAGTGCGGGCCGCGAGCAGGGCGGAGTGGAGATCCTCCTCATTGGCGGGCATCGTCGTGGAGGCATGAACCACCCAGTGCTCGACATGCACCCTTGGGGCGTCGGCCATGGAGGTGTCGGAGTGGCGGTGGATTGATCGGCGGAAGAGAAGATCCAACGCACCCCTACCTGGCGCGCCAATTGTCAGATTACGGGTTCTGCAAACCCTTGAGAGTTCAAACTCTGGGGTGCGTGCGGAGATCTCAACCAACCCATCCTGCCTACTCGCGATTCTCCTAAGCCTAGCGCGTTGGGCTCGAAGAGACAAAGGGACACAACAGTTTATCCTGGTTCGGGCCACCTTGCGGTGTAATACCCTACTCCAGCGTTTTGGTGGATTGCCTCGGAGGGCTGAGGATGAACTAGTACAGTGGATGAACTGGCCTCAGGAGGTGAGGTGTTCTTGAGCTCGAGAGAGCTTGTGAAGTGGTTGGGTGAGGGTGAACCAGATCGGAATCAGATGCCCCTCTATGGTGGTGGCTAAGTCCTATTTATAGTGGCCTTGGTCCTCTTCCCAAATGTTGGCGGGAAGGGATCCCACAACGACCGGATTTGAAAGGGGACAAGCAGTACAACTTATCCTGACAAAAATAGTCCTCACCTGCGAAAAGCCTTTGGTCGTGACGCTGCGGTGGGCTCGGTGATGACCTCCGTCCTGCCGTCCTCTTGGTCTTGGTCTTGTTGCACTAGAATGGAAACCTTTGGCTGATTCCTCGGGACTCTGCAACTGTGGCTTGCCTCCTTGGCACCAAAGAGGAAACCTACGCTCTGCACCCGCCTGGCGCCCGCCTGGCCTTGGTCGTCATGGCTCACGTCAGCTGAGCCTCGTGAGGTTAACCTTGCATATGACTCTCCGCCCCTCGGGAGCCATCCTGGGGAGGCCGATCTCCTTGGGGGTCTTGGCGTCATCCGCCTCGCGAGGCTTGGCCCCTTGCAAGGGTCTTGAGCTGTTGATGTCGAAGCTGGGCTGTACCAGTCCATCAATGGAGCCACGTGGTAGGCCGCAGGCAGGCAGGGCTGGATACCCCCATATCCAGAACGCCGACACTCTCTTTGACATAAACATATGTATAGAGGCATGACATACACACCATCTTCCTCTCTCTCTAACACACCCACTAGGTGGAGCCATGGGGTTCATGTATGAAGAGAAGAGGTGCATGCATGCATGTACTGCCTCCCTCACACATACACACACGTGGGTGGTGCTGCAAAGTAGAGATAAGTATTTCCCTTAGTTGAGAACCAAGGTATCAATCTAGTAGGAGGTACAAGCAAGTCTCCAATATATGCACCTGCTCAAACAGTCAAACACTTGCACCCAAGCTGATAAAGGGGCTGTAGATCCCTCCATGATCACTTGCAAGGATAAGATCTGATAGAGATAGATATAAAAGAAATAAAAGTAAATAAAATTCAGCAAGGTATTTTTGGGTTTTTTGTTTTACAGATCTGAAAATACATAATGGAAAATAGACCCGGGGGCCGTAGGTTTCACTAGAGGATTCTCTCTTGAATAAAGCATACGATGGGTAAACAAATTACTGTTGAGCAATTGATAGAAAAGTGTATAGTTGTGACGATATCTAAGGAAATGATCAAGAATATAGGCATCACGTTCGTGAAAAGTAGACCAAAATGATTATGCATCTACTACTATTACTGCACACATCGTGACCGAAACAATTCTGCATCTACTACTATTACTCCACACATCGACCGACTCCTGCTTGCATCTAGAGTTTTAAGTTCAAGAGAACAGAGTAACACTTTCAGCAAGATGACATGATGTAGAGGGATAAACTCAAGCAATATGATATAAACCCCATATTTTTACCCTTAATGGCAACAATACAATATGTGCCTCGCTGCCCCTTCTGTCACTGGGAGAGGACACCGCAAGATTGAACCCATCACAAAGCACCTCTACCATTGCAAGATAGATTAATCTAGTTGGCCAAACCAAATCAATAAATCGGAGATAAATACAAAGCTATCAAATCATGCATGTAAGAATTCAGAGGAGACTCAAATAATATTCATAGATAATCTGATCATAAATCCACAATTCATCGGATCTCAACAAACACACCGCAAAAGAACATTACATCGGATAGAACTCCAAGAACATCAAGGAGAACATGGTATTGAAGATCAAAGAGAGAGAAGAAGCCATCTTGCTACTAGTTATGGACCTGTAGGTCTATGGTAAACTACTCACACATCATCGGTAGGGCAGCGAGGTTGATGTAGAGGCCCTATGTTATCGAATCCCCCTCTAGCTGATCACCGGAAAAGGCCCCAAGATGGAATCTCACGATCAGAGGCTTGCGGTGTCGGAAAAGTATTTTTGTGGACACTTATGATTTTTGGGAATATTTTGGAATTTATAATGCAAAATTAGGGTTGGGATACTCCTAAGGGGTCCACAAGCCAGGGGGCACGCTGATGAAGCTATGTACCTAGGGTAGGGTCATGGACCTGTCCAAACTACCCCACGCAAGGGCATCTTTAGAAGAAATCACCTGTCAATCAACTCAGAAGTGTTCCACTCGACGGACTCAAGGACACTCGACCGTGAAGCCAATCACTCGACAGCCAGGAGATCTAAAGTCACTCTACGTGAAACGGTCTGTCATTAAGTAGCCTTTATGGTCTTCATAGTACTTTATGTGGGCGTTACCAGTAACCCCCTATCTTAATGTACTTTAAACCCTGCATAACTGAGGGCTGGAGGGGTCTGGTGAACTCTATATAAGCCGCCCCCCTCATCAGTGTAAAGGGTTCGCACCCTTGTAACTCATACGCATATAATCCAGTCGACCGCCTCCGGGCTTCGAGACGTAGGGCTGTTACTTCGTCCGAGAAGGGCCTGAACTCGTAAAACTCTTGCGTATACAACTACTCCATAGCTAAGATCTCGCCTCTCCATCAGTACCCCCCTACACTACTGTCAGACTTAGAACCACGACAGTTGGCACCCACCGTGGGGAAGGTGTCTTAGCGACTTATTGGAGAAGTTGCGATTTTTTCCGATCTCCTTCATCATGGTTTCAGGCGGAGTTTTGGTTGAGGGCCACGAGATCCGTCTCGGTGCGCTCACGTTCGTTGCCGATGACTCTGCCTGGCTTCAGGAGGCTCCGCTCGACGTCGACGCACTCCCAGTCCACGGAGCGACGCACTTTCGCGCGTGCGTCCGCGGCGTCCTCCTGCGGCAACCGTCGACCCAGTATCGACCGGTTTTGTGTCATCCTCCCTCCCTGCTTCCCACCGGCGCAAGCGCTCCGGTCGGTCAAGGCTTCAGCGGTGGGTGAGGCACGCGGTGGCTCGCCAGTCCACCATCGCCCAAGTCGCGGCAATCGAGCCCGACGAATCTCTCTACGGCCTGTTCGACTGGCTCCGCAGAGACTGCATCCGAGTGCGACAGCAGTGATCCAGCGACAGAGGTCCTGATGGTCAATGGACCACACGGTCCCCCCGGCTTTCCCAGCGCCGAGGGAGCTGACGGCGGAGGCGATCCGTCGCACGCCCATGAGGAATATCTCCCCGAGCCCCTCGATTCTCTACAAAGGGAAGAACTTCGCCGCTGAAACATGGATGCGCTACATACTCCTATCGTTGGAGAAACTCCCGAGGCTCGTGCCTTGGAAGACGCGTGCTTGGCTAACTTGGCTGAGCGCACACGACTAGAGAACCTTCAGCGAGCACTCGACGAGCGTGCTCGGCAACGGGTTCCAGATTCCAGTCGACGTCAACTCTTTCCACAACCGACTCAGGTATATCGAACTCCGATTCAGAATTTAGCAGCTGCAGCCCATATAGCAGAGTCGATTCAGCCTTCCCAGTCAGAGGCTGGCAGAGGCTTAATGCAGATCAGAGATTTGCTCCGGGCAGCAGGAGATCAAAATTCAGCTATATCACAGTCGCGGAACAGGATTCACAGCAGATCCGTGGCTGCGAATACAGTCTAGTTGTCTCACAGCCCCAGATCGCCCCCGAGGCGTGAGGGACGTGGAGACCGGCACGATCAGCACAAGAACCGTGAGCAGTATGATCACCGATTCGATCGCGATGATCGACGTTGAGTTCCCACCCCTCTCCCAAGGGGTGGATCGTACGTGCCCCGACAGCAGGATGATAGGCGCCAGCACAGTGTTGGGCGAAGAATTCTAGTCGACCCCAGGGAACCAGGCTTTGATGCGAGATCCATTATCATTCAAGGTCTGGTCGACAGGAATAGAGCTCACCGAGAAGGTAACGACAGGGATGTGCCCACCAGCAGCAGAGTGCTTGTCTCAGGACCAAAGTATTTTAGCAGAGCCATCAGGGCCGCGGTAATTCCTCCCAACTTCAGGTTGGCAACTAGAGTCAGTAAGTTCACTGGTGAGTCCAAGCCTGATACTTGGCTTGAGGACTACCGAGTGGCTGTTCAGATCGGCAGCGGCAATGATGAGGTGGCCATGAAGCATCTGCCTCTTATGTTGGAGGGCTCGGCCAGAGCATGGCTGAACCAGTTAGCACCCAACATCATTTACACTTGGGAAGACCTTTCCCGAGTGTTTGTCAGAACATTTGAAGGAACTTGCAAGCGACCAGCAGGACTGACATAGCTGCAAACTTGCATACAGAAGCCGAATGAGACTTTGAGAGATTACATCCAGAGATGGATCATGTTGCATCATATGGTAGAGAATGTGTCTGATCACCAGGCAGTGTGTGCCTTCAAGGAAGGCGTTAAGTACAGAGAGCTGAACCTGAAATTCGGTCGAATCGGAGGCATGTCTCTGAGTCGAATGATGGAGATAGCCACCAAGTATGCCAATGGTGAAGAAGAGGGTCGGCTCCAGAGTGGCAAGCACAAGTCAGTCACCCACGAAACCGGAGGAGGGAACTCCAGTCGGAAGCAGAAACGGAAAGTCGAGCCAGCTGCTCCTGGAGAAGCCTTAGCCGTGACTCGGGGAAAGTTTAAAGGGAAGCCCAAGGGGCCTTGGAACCCCAAGAAAGTGAAGGATAAAGAAGGAAATGACGTGATGGATTTGCCGTGTCACATCCACACAAAGAAAGATGAGGAAGGTAATTTCATTTACCCGAAGCATACCACTCGGCAGTGTCGGCTCTTGACCCAGCAGTTCTAGGGGAAGCAGCCCAAGGACAAGGAAAAAGAGTCGGACAAAGTTGATGACAAAGAAGATAGTGATGATGGATATCCCCTGGTCAATTCCACCCTGATGATTTTTGCTGACGTTGAAAGCAAAAGTCAACTGAAAGTTATAAACCAAGAGGTGAATATGGTTGCTCCGGTGACACCCAATTATCTGAAGTGGTCTCAAACGGCCATCACATTCGACCAGTCAGATCACCCAACGCACATAGCCACCCCTGGGAGGAAAGCTCTGGTGGTCGATCCAGTCATCGAAGACACTCGACTGACTAAGGTCTTGATGGATGGCGGCAGTAGTTTGAATATACTGTACGCGGAGACACTGAAAGGGATGGGCATTCTGATGTCCAGACTCAGTACAAGCAACATGAGTTTCTGTGGAGTTATTCCTGGCAAGAAGGCCGCGTCACTCGGCCAGATTGCTCTCGACGTGGTTTTTTGTGATTCCAAGTATTTCCGCAAAGAAAATTTGACATTTGAAGTCGTGGATTTCCAGAGTGCCTATCACGCTATTTTGGGCAGGCCAGCTTATGCACATTTTATGGCTCGATCGTGTTACGTGTACCTCAAATTGAAGATGCTTGGCCCTAAGGGTGTGATCACTGTTACTGGCAATCGCAAGAAGGCGGAAGAGTGCTTTCAGAAGGGCTCAAAAATCACGGATGCTCAGATGGTAGCAGAAGAGTGGCAGGAACATCAGAAAAATGCAGACCCGAGTGATTTGTTACGAGCTAAGAAGCCCACTACGGAGTCAGCTTTTCAGTCGTCCGATGAGACGAAACCGGTTCACATCCACCCGACCGATCCCAATGCTGCTCCGACTAATATCTCCACAACGCTCGACCCCAAATAGGAAGAAGCGCTCATCCAGTTCCTCCGTGAGAACTGGGACATCTTCGCATGGAAACCTTCTGACATGCCGGGTGTTCCTAGGGGACTGGCGGAGCACCGTCTACGGGTCGACTCAAAGGCAAAACCTGTCAAAGAACATCTGCGACGGTCCACCATCCAGAAAAGGAAGGCCATTGGCGAAGAGGTGGCTCGGCTCTTAGCAGCAGAGTTCATCCGAGAAATTTACCACTCCGAGTGGCTCGCCAATGTTGTCATGGCCCCCAAGAAGGACAAGTCACTTCGCATGTGCATTGACTTTAAACATATCAATCGGGCCTGCCCGAAAGATCATTTTCCTCTCCCCCGCATCGACCGAATAGTCGACTCGACTGCGGGATGTGAGCGATTGTCTTTCTTAGACGCCTATTTCGGGTACCATCAGATCCGTCTATATGGACCCGATGAGATCAAAACAACTTTCATCACCCCATTCGGGTGCTTATGTTATGTCACCATGACATTCGGCCTCAAGAATGCCGGAGCCACGTTGATGAGGATGATTCAGAAGTGTTTGCTCACTCAAATCAATCGGAATGTGGAAGCATATATGGATGACATTGTGGTCAAGTCACGAAAAGGTTCCGACCTGCTGACTGACCTCGCTGAAACATTTGTCAACCTCAGGAAGTACGATATCAATCTTAATCCATCAAAGTGCACATTCGGAGTTCCTGGCGGAAAATTACTCGGTTTTCTCGTTTCCGAACGAGGGATCGACACAAATCTAGAGAAAGTGGGCACTATACTCTGAATGAAATGACCTGTGCGTGTGCACGATGTTCAGAAGCTTACTGGTTGCTTGGCCGCTTTAAGTAGATTCATCTCTCGTCTCAGTGAAAAGGCATTGCCCCTTTACCGACTTATGAAGAAGTCAAACAAGTTCGAGTGGACTCCTGAAGCTGATGCAGCGTTTGCAGAGCTAAAAGCCCTGCTTTCCACCCAGCCGGTACTTGCTGCTCCGATCAGCAAAGAGCCTTTGCTGCTTTACATTGCAGCCATAGGACAAGTCGTCAGTACAGTACTTACGGTCGAGCGGGAAGAAGAAGGAAAAGCCTTCAAAGTTCAGCGCCTAGTATATTATATTTCTGAAGTTCTGACCCCATCAAAGCAAAGATACCCTCACTATCAGAAGCTTGTATATGGGATTTATATGACCACGAAGAAAGTTGCTCATTACTTCTCTGACCATACCATTACAGTCATCAGCGACGCCCCATTGTCAGAGATTCTGCACAATAGAGATGCAACTGGTCGAGTGGCAAAATGGGCGATTGAACTCCTTCCCCTAGATATCAGATTTGAGGCAAAGAAAGCTATCAAGTCCCAAGCAATAGCAGATTTACTCGCCGAGTGGACCGAACAGCAACTGCCGACTCAAGTACACTCGGAGCACTGGACCATGTTCTTTGATGTCTCTAAGATGCTGAACGGTTCTGGTGCTGGGGTAGTGTTGGTTTCCCCTCGAGGAGACAAGCTCAAATATGTACTCTAGATTCACTTTGATTCCTCCAACAACGAAGCAGAATATGAAGGACTTTTGTATGGGTTGCGTATGGCCATTTCACTCGGCGTCCGTCGCCTCATGGTCTACGATGACTCGGATTTGGTAGTAAACCAAGTGATGAAGGAGTGGGACGTCAGAAGCCTAGCCATGACTAGTTACTATAATGCAGTAAGAAAGCTAGAGAAGAAATTCGAGGGGTTAGAGCTTCATCATATACCCCGATTGAAAAAACAAGTGGCTGATGACTTGGCAAAGATAGGTTCCAAGAGAGAAGCCATTCCCAGTGGTGTCTTTTTGGAACATATCCATGCACCATCAGTTCAAGAGGATCCTTTCACCGAGGAAGCTCCGCAGCCGAAAAGTGCCACGGATCCGACTGAAGTCGAAATCCCAGCCGTGGTCGACCTGGTCATGGAAGTCTTGGTTATCACTCCCGACTGGACGGTGCCATACATTGCGTATATCCTAAGGAAAGAGCTCCCAGAGAATGAAGAAGAGGCTCGACAGATCGTCCGTCGATCCAAAGCCTTTACTGTGATGAAGGGACAGTTGTACACAGAAAGCACAACTGGAGCCAGCCAGAAATGCATAATGCCGGAAGAGGGTCGGATAATTCTTGACGATATCCACTTGGGGACCTGTGGACACCATGCATCCTCACGGACCATCATGGCTAAAGCATACCGAGCGGGTTTTTACTGGCCCAGAGCAAATGAAATGGCAAAAGAGATAGTCGATAAGTGTGAAGGATGCCAGTTCTACTCCAATCTGTTGCACAAACCCGCCTCAGCCTTGAATACCATTCCACTCACCTGGCCGTTCGCTGTCTGGGGATTAGATATGGTTGGACCACTAAGGACTCGCAGGAGCGGCTTCACCCATCTACTGGTGGCAGTCGACAAGGTCACTAAGTGGATCGAAGCAAAACCCATCAAGAGTCTCGATGCCAGCACTGCGATCAGCTTCATCAGAGAATTGATATTCAGATATGGAGTTCGCATAGCATCATCACCAATAATGGGTCAAACTTCGATTCCGACCAATTCAAAGCCTTTTGTGCTTCTCAAGGCACACGAGTCGACTACGCCTCCGTCGCTCACCCCCAGACGAATGGACAAGCAGAAAGAGCAAATGGCCTAATTCTCAAAGGACTGAAACCGCGGTTGATGCGCGATCTCAAACACGCAGCAGGCGCATGGGTAGACGAACTTCCATCAGTCCTTTGAGGACTAAGGACTACTCCCAATCGGTCGACTGGGAGAACTCCATTCTTTCTGGTCTATGGAGCAGAAGCAGTTCTGCCGAGTGACCTGCTTCACAATGCACCCCGAGTCGAGCTCTACTCTGAAGATGAAGCAGAACAAGCATGGCAGGACGCAGTTGACCTTCTTGAAGAAGAAAGAGAGATGGCCTTGATCCGATCGACCATCTATCAGCAGGACTTGCATCGATTCCATGCCAGAAACATGAAGAGTCGAGCCTTCCAAGAGGGAGATTTGGTCCTCCGAGTGGATCAACATAAGCCATGCAAACTTGCCCCTACTTGGGAAGGCCCCTTCATCGTCACCAAAGTTATGCACAACGGAGCGTACCGTATGTACAATGTTGGTCGCCAAATTGATGAGGCACGAGCTTGGAATGCGGATTTGCTCCGCCCCTTTTACTCTTAAGTACTCACTCGAATGAGATGTAAAAAAGTACTCCTGTAGTTTGTTTATCAAAGACAAAAGTGTTTTAATTTTCTCCATTGATTGTTGTTGCTTTTGTTTATCTAAGAAATCCCCCAGTGGGTGGCTTAGCTGCGAATCCGTTTCGCCTAAGTTTGTAAAAAAGAATTCCTACCGAGTGACAAGCAAGCCTTTCACTAAGAGGCTTAGCTGTGAACCCGCTTCGCCTAAGTATTTGAAATCCTATCGAGTGGAGAATCTGCCTCCCACTTGGAGGCTTAGCTGCAGCTCAGTGCTCGCCTAAGTTTGAGAAATCCTACCGAGTGGAGAGTCTGCCTCCCACTCGGAGGCTTAGCTGCAGCCCAGTGCTCGCCTAAGTATTTGAAATCCTACCGAGTGGAGAGTCTACCTCCCACTCGGAGGCTTAGCTGCAACTCAGTGCTCGCCTAAGTTTGAGAAATCCTACCGAGTGGAGAGTCTTCCTCTCACTCGGAGGCTTAACTGCAGCCCAGTGCTCGCCTAAGTTTG
>NC_041383.1:569906106-569992019 GCF_002162155.2 Triticum dicoccoides | reverse complement strand
AAATCCTACCGAGTGGAGAGTCTGCCTCCCACTCAGAGGTTTAGCTGCAGCCCAGTGTTCACCTAAGTATTTGAAATCCTACCGAGTGGAGAGTCTGCCTCCCACTCGGAGGCTTAGCTGCAGCTCAGTGCTCACCTAAGTTTGAGAAATCCTACCGAGTGGAGAGTCTGCCTATCACTCAGAGGCTTAGCTGCAGCCCTTTGCTCGCCTAAGTTTGAGAAATCCTACCGAGTGGAGAGTCTGCCTCCCACTCGGAGGCTTAGCTGCAGCCCAGTGCTCGCGTAAGTTTGAAAAATCCTGTCGAGTGGAGAGTCTGCCTCCCACTCGGGGGCTTAGCAGTAGTCCAGTACTCGCCTAAGTATGAAATTCATCCCGATCCGCAAGGACGACGAGGTGCAGGTCGACTGCTACCTTCTCCTTCGGAGCTAAGGCACAAATACAATGTGCGCTGCTTAAAATCCTACTGAGTGAACAGCAAACCTCCCACTCGGGGGCTTAGCTGCAGTCTAGTACTCGCCTAAGTGTTTAAAATCCTACCGAGTGAAGAGTGAACCTCTCACTCGGGGGCTTAGCTGCAGTCCAGTACTCGCCTAAGTGTCTAAAATCCTACCGAGTGAAGAGCGAACCTCTCACTCGGGGGTTTAGCTGCAGTCCAGTACTCGCCTAAGTGTTTAAAATCCTGCCGAGTGTAGAGCAAACCTCTCACTCGGGGGCTTAGCTGCAGTCCAATACTCACCTAAGTATTTAAATTCCTACCGAGTGAAGAGCAAACCTCTCACTCGGAGGCTTAGCTACAGTCCAACACCCGCCTAAGTACGAAATTCATCTCGATCTGCAAGGATGATGAGGTGCAGGTCGACTGCTACCTCCTCCTTCGAGCTACGGCACAAATACAACATGCGCTATGCAAGGACGACGAGGTGCATGTCGACTGCTACCTTCTCCTTCGAGCTATGGCACAAATACAATGTGCGCTCTGCAAGGACGACGAGGTGCAGGTCGACTGCTACCTTCTCCTTCAAGCTCCAGCACAAGTACAACATGCGCTTTGCAAGGACAACGATGTGCAGGTCGCCTACTACCTTCTCCTTCAAGCTCTGGCACAAATACAATGTGCACTCCATCCCGACCCGCAAGGGCGCAAGTCGACTGCAATCTATGCTCGAACCTGCAAGAGTACATACCAAGCACTGAAATATACTTCGAGTGGAGAACAAGGTTCGCTCAAACACAAACGCAAGCATATTCAACGACAAAGCTAAGTTCAGATAACACCCTACGGGTCCAGAAGTGCTCAGGCGGGAAGCCTGTTAAAGTTTATCGATTAAAAAATCACTCGACATTCCGAGGCAAATTTAAAGCGTCAAGCATGGAAGTTTTTTATTCCTCCGGTGGAGGACTGGAAGGCGTGACGAACTGGTCCAGGTCGATTCCATCTGCAATCCGAGTGGCAGTGGCAATGAAGGTCTCCATGAAATATTGGAAGTCATGCTTCTTAGTATTAGCCACCTTGAGGGACGCCAGCTTTTCCTCTCATGCGTCCTTGCAGTGAACACGGACCAGAGATAGAGCAACATCAACGCCACACCTGGCAGAGGACTTCTTCCATTCTTGCACTCGACCTGGGACCTCATTTAGTCGAGTCATCAGAGACTCGAGATCAAGTTGAAGCGTCTCTCTCGGCCAGAGAGTCGTGTCGATCCGCGACGCCGCAACTTTCAGTGGAGCAAGATAGTCGACCACTCCAGCGACACGGGACTCTAGTCGGAGCACGTTCATGGCAGTTTCATCCTTCACTGGGGAGTTGATCGGATCCAAACCTATCTCCACTCGACTGGTCTCCTCCTCGAAATTTTGGCAGAATTCTGTACACACAAGCCAAAGATGAACCAGCAGTACTGCGACGAGTCGACCATAGCAAGTCAGTCGGGTGAGAGAGGTTACCTTCAAGCATGAGGAACAACTTCTTGGCGAGCCCTCCCAGATAAGCTTCCAGATCATTCTTCTTCCCCACCAGTTCACTAGCCTTGTCACTGAGAGCAATGTTGTCGTTCTTCAGACGGCTGACTTCCTTGTTGGCCGTGTCGAGAGAAGCTTTCAGGTTGGCTTCTCTTCTTCGAGTTTGCCGACTGAAGCCAGCTTCTCTTCCGCGAGCTTCGTTTTATCCAAAGCAGCCTTATGCGCCTCAGCAAGTTCCTGGTCCTTCTTCTTCAGAGCCACCTTCGTTTTTTCTGCGAAATGACAAACAGTTCAGAATCAATAATGAGCAGAAAGACGAAAACAGTCGTCAAATTCTCACCAATCGTACCTGTTGCCTCATCCTTTGCTTTCTGAAAGTTCTCCTGAACAAGTTTCAAATCAAGGTCGAGATGGATGTGCTTCTTTTCCAACTCAGTATAACGGGCCACGAGCTCGCAAGATTTCTGCAAAGAGTCAGTCGACAGATATCAAAGAGAAGTTACTTCCGAGGAACTAAGAGGAAAACTATAGCATCTGTAAGACTACAGTCGAATCAAAATATTCAACAGTAGTCTCGGGGACTACACCCAGTGGGTCCACTCAGCGTGCTCCCACTAGTTCCATCGACCTGATCCGATCAATCGACCGAGAGGAACAAAGAGATCTCATCATGATCTAAAAGAGAGAGAGAGAGAGAGAGAGAGAGAGAGAGAGAGTTCTTCAGACTACAGTCGACTGCCAGCAGTCCACCATAGTCTCGGGGACTACACCCAGTGGGTGCACTCAGCGTGCCCCCACCGGTCCTAATGTTCCACTCAACATGGTCCGACCAGACCGAGTAGAGAAATTCCAACTACAAAGACTACAGTTGACTGTCAGGAGTCCACCATAGTCTCGGGGACTACACCCAGTGGTTGCACTCAGCGTGCCCCCACCAGTCTACAAATTCAATCGACACACCCAGTGGGTGTACACACAGACTCAAAGATTTTTCGGGAACGAAGTCTTGAGATAACATATCCTAACAGAACAGGCGGTTACCAACTGACTTGGACGTTGCTCTGAAGGGCTGAGCTTGCATCATAGGCCGCTTGGCTGGCTTCCCGGATCGCCTTCACCTGCTCCATCATAATTCCCGCCTAGCGTATAGCCTCCTTAGCAGCACCTGCTTGATCCTCTGGGACGTGGTGTGTGGCGAAAAGGGAGGGCAGTTTAGCAGTCGACGACGAAGGCCGGGCACTCGTCAGCGGCACAGCGAAAGTCACAGAATGCCGAGCATTGTCGCCTCCTTCTTGAACCTGTACCTCAAGTGTTGTCGCAGTCTGAGTGGCCTTGCTGGCTGGGGCTTTTCTATTCTTCCTCGCCCTCAGTGGCACCTCGTCATCGTCATCAGGGAGATCAATGACATGATGAGGAGCTGCAAGATAAATCCAAAGAGTTGAAAACGAAGATTCAATCGACCAGAAAAGAAAATACAGAGAGCGTACCAGGATTGAAGGTAGCAGCGTCTTCCATCTCTTGATCGTTGTTCTTGGTGGAGGTCTCGGAGGTAGCGGCACTGTAGGTTTCGGAAATCAGTCGATTAACCAATGAGTCGACCAAGAGTCTTCCCATGCTAGACGAGGAAACACGAGTTCTGCTGTTACCCGGAAATCATGGGAATGGCCACCTTCATCTTGGGCAGGGCCTTCAACGGCTTCAACAACGCCGCTCGGGGATGCTTCAGAGCTTTTTCAGTCGGAGCAGGGGAACACGTCCGAGGGCGCTTTGTCGACTGTCCCGCAGGCACAGGTGCTTTGACACGCTCGACCGAGGGGTGATGAGAGAGCTTGGATCGCCTTTCCGTGCGAGCAGGGTCGGCTTCCTTCTCCTCTTCCCCCTCTGATTCCTCCTCCTCTCCACCAGAGTTGTCGTCATCTTCGTCCCCCTTGGCGTCGGACTGCCACTCCTCCTGGCTTTTGCCTCCGCTTGCCTCCTCCTCTTCAACCTGTTCTTGCGCTCCGTTGGGCATCGAGTACATCTCAGTGGTGATCTAGAAAACAACAAGCAAAGCAAAAGTCATTCAACTGTATCCTAACAAAAATAGAATCAAGGAAGCAGGATCAGCAGTCGGCGAAACAGAACTGTACCTTGTCTGGCTCGTATGATTGGTCCAGTGGAGGAATCCTCCTGGCCCCTCGAGGGTTGTCTTTGTTCCCTGTGATGGCAGTCATCCACCTCTCCAGTGTGGCATCTCGACCTCCTCTGGGTGGACCCGAGTGGTGTCTGCGGTGCCAGAATACATCCACATCGGATGTTCTCGGTATTGAAGAGGCTGGATGCATCGCCGAAGGAAAACTTCCAGGAGATCCATGTCGGTCACCCCGTCACGGATAAGCTGAACTACACGCTCGACCAACACTTTAACTTGCGCTTTCTCTTCCGGGATCACCTTCAAAGAAGAAGGCTTCCCCACTCGGTCCATAGAAAAAGGAGGGAGTCCAGTCTACTACCCTAGCATCGGCTGGTCTTTGCAGTGAAACCAGGTCGACTGCCATCCACGAACCGAGTCGGGAAGGACCATGGCCGGAAAGGCGCTTTTACCCCTCATCTGAACTCCGAGGCCGCCGCACATCTGAATCACTTGGGTTCTCTCATCACTCGGATTGGCTTTTTTCACCGGTTGTGTGAGACAGGTGAAAATGTGTTTGAAGAGACCCCAATGAGGCCGGCAACTCAGGAAGTTCTCGCACAACGACACGAAAGCGGCAAGATACGCGATAGAGTTGGGAGTGAAATGGTGGAGTTGTGCCCCAAAGAAGTTCAGATACCCCCGAAAGAAAGGATGAGGAGGCAGAGAAAATCCACGGTCGACGTGGGTGGCCAAGAGGACACACTCACCCTCCTAAGGTTGCGGCTCCCACTCATTCCCGGAAGCCTCGCTGATCCATGGGGGATCAGTCCTTCATCGGCCAGGTCGCCGAGGTCCTTCTGACGGATCGTCGAGCAGATCTAGTCGCCCTGGATCCAGCCCTGGGGCAGGCCGGACGTTGACAAAGATCCGCCCCGACTGGTCGCCCTGCCCTTAGCCTTCGTCGTTGCCTTCTTCGCCCGCTCCAAAGCCGCCGTCTTCTCCTTCACCATCGTCACCGGTGAAGCGTGCACGAAGCAGCGACGCTAGGGCGGAGCCGAGCGCGGCGGATGAATCTGGAGAAGGGGGAAGGGAATGGGGACGCACTGTTCGAAACCCCCGCCCGGCGCCTTATATAAGGCCACTTCCGAGTGGATGACACGTAGGCCCGGGCGATCCTGTCAAATCTCGCAACATTCGTACGTGCGATACATGGCGAAAAAGGTGGCGCGGAGATCAAGGCGTCCCTGCCTTATCCCGTCCGATTGCTGCGGCTTCGCCCCGTCCCGCGCGCTTCCCAAAATTCGAATCCCACAAAATCCGCGGATTGTTGAACAACTCGTCAGGTGGAAGATCTCCTCCACTCTGTCACTCGGAGCTCTCTAAGCAAAAACTTCACTCGACAGATACAAAGAATGGATCAAGGCGACTGAAAAAGAAGTTGGCACCGTCACCTAAAGTTCATTGATCCAAGACAAGACATACTCATAGCACAAGAAATGGGTCGGAAGAGTTCTCAACTCCTTCCCCACTCAAACCTCGATCCATTCGGGGGCTAATGATGAAGCTATGTACCTAGGGTAGGGTCATGGACCTGTCCAAACTACCCACCCAAGGGCATCTTTAGAAGAAATCACCTGTCAATCGACTCAGAAGTGTTCCACTCGACGGACTCGAGGACACTCGACCGTGAAGCCAATCACTCGACAGCCAGGAGATCTAAAGTCACTCTGCGTGAAACGGTCTGTCATTAAGTAGCCTTTATGGTCTTCATAGTACTTTATGTGGGCGTTACCAGTAACCCCCTGTATTAATGTACTTTAAACCCTGCATAACTGAGGGCTGGAGGGGTCTGGCGGACTCTATATAAGCCACCCCCCTCCTCAGTGTAAAGGGTTCGCACCCTTATAACTCATACGCATATAATCCAGTCGACCACCTCCGGGCTCTGAGACGTAGGGCTGTTACTTCCTCCGAGAAGGGCCTGAACTCGTAAAACTCTTGCGTATACAACTACTCCATAGCTAGGATCTTGCCTCTCCATCAGTACCCCCCTACACTACTGTCAGACTTAGAACCACGACACGCACCCCCTCTAGGGCGTGTCCTGAGGGCTTGTGGTCTCCTTGTGAGTCTTTTGACCCCCTCTTCAAGTCACATAGGTGTCTTCTGGTCCAAGAAAAATCATGGCGAAAGTTTTATTCTGTTTGGACCCCGTTTGATATTCCTTTCTGAAAAAGCCAAAGCCAAGGAAAAAACAACAACTGGCACTGGGCACTAGGTTAATAGGTTAGTCCCAAAAATGATATAAATAGTATATTAATGCATACAAAACATCCAAATCAGATAATATAATATCATGGAACAAAAAAATTATAGATACGTTGGAGACAAATAAAGGGTTACCACTCACGATAATTTGACGCATATTGAAAGACTTGTTCGATGACATGGCACTAGTACTATGAGCATGGTTAATAGTATAGCCAACAACCGGCTATATGGAGTTGCCATGTCATATATAGTCAACCTAATAGCATACATGTATAGTATAGCTAGTTGCAAAACAGTATTACTACTTTATTAATGCATGGCCCACTGTACACTCTCACCATGTTTCTTGGAGTCTGGGCTGTAGCCGGCTGTCAATCTACAGCCCGCTTCCATTCTCTTTCCTCTTCTCTCTCATCCAACTCAACACAAATATACTCCCTCCATCCCAAAATAAGTGACTCAACTTTGTACTAGCTTTGTCTAAAGGTAGTACAAAGTTGAGTCACTTATTTTGGGATGGAGGGAGTAATTGTTTAATCATTATAGTTTGCTGACTGTACATGCAAAGCAAGTAGGAAAAAATACTAGAAGTATTTGTTTCGAGAGATGTCTCTCTTTTTAAGTCAATATATTTTTGAATAAAATGTTGTTTGCCAGCTTCTTGCGTGGATTGATCACACTGACGTGTTGATGCCTCCAAAAGAACGTAGACATTGCTAGGGTACAATGAGGATACTATAGACGCGAATCCCAGGTGTTCTGAGGCACTTAGACCGTTGGATCAACATCAATGAACGGCTAATATCGCGTCACATGTGAAATTGATAATTTCTAAACTGATTATGGAAATAGGCTACTCATTTTTTGCTCAGAGAGGTTGCGGGCATATGGCTCCGCCATGATGGCCTCTGAGAACGCAGGCCCACGTACGCGTCCGAGAAACGTATGTAATGAGGATTTCTAGCGACCGATCTTGTTAAGGAGGCAAAGCAAGTGTTACCCTTTACAAATTAAGTTAGGCGGTCAACATACAACCCGTCACGCTGGCGTCGCCCCAACGCACAGTCGGCCTGGCCCGCCGCTCACCGAAGGGATGCGCATCGGCTTGGTGCATTACTGACATGTGTGATCACATGTAAGAAGTAGCACCAACACACGGTCGGTCCGACCCACCACTTACCGAAGGGAAGCGCGTCGGCTTGGAACATCAGTTACACATGCGACCACATGTTAACAGTACCATGAACAGACGGTACGTCTGGCCTGTCGCTCACTAAAGTGACGTGCATCGACTTTGTAGTACATCACTTATGTTCGACCGCATGTGAGTAGTACCAAACTGACAGGCCAAGCTCCCCCGCCTACCGCGCGCCAAAAGCCCGGCCTTTTATTGTAGATCCCTTTAAAAAATGAAGACCGCACATAGGAGCAGACCATGGCAGTTGCGAATGCTTGTATGGCAGTTTCATGGGTAGGGGAGGGGCGTGGTGTGGCCGTTTTGTATATGCCATGGAACTTCTTTCTCTACTACTGTTTACGTCCAATAACTGGTAGCGTCTGATACAGATCTTAACTGGCTCTTTTTGTGAAAGCGCTGGAATATTTTCGTGATCTGTGCGAGATCTTTGTTGAGCCTTTCTGGGTCATCTGAATCTTCTTTGGCATATCCTTTGGTGGAAGAATCGGCCATAACCTTGAGAGCGTGGATTTTGTGATGATTTGAACCATATAGATCTCTCTTCTCTTCTTCTTGTTCCTGGTGGGTGTTTAGCCTCTCGATGATATCAGCAGAGTCTAGATCTTTGAAATCAGCTCATTCCCTGATCAACAGAACAAGTGTGTCGAACAAACTTTCAAGACATTGAAGCAGCTTCTTCACAACCTCATGGTCAGTGATGTATTTGGAACCGAGGCGTTGTAGCTCATTTGCGATGTCACTCAGATGATCAAAGGTTTGCTGACGACTTTCATTTCCTATGCGCTTCAACTAATTGAACTTTGCTCGAAGATTATCAATTCAAGCTTCTTTCTGAGTTGAAACACCCTCGTTTTTCTTCTCGAGAATGTCCCACAATTCCGTCCCAGTTTTACACTATCGATAGCATAGAAATTGAGCACGAGATAGATGACCACACTTTTCATCTTTGGCTTGAGCATCCATCTGCATGAGTTTCTTCTCGGCATCATGGGGGCTTGAGGTATTTCAATCATGAATCCAAACTGCACCACATTCCACATGTCATTGTTAATGGCTCACAGACGGATCTTCATCTTCTCCTTCTAGAAGAGATAATCCGTCCCATCGAATATGGGAATCTTGAGATGTGACTTGTAACTCACTGAAGACATACATAAACTCCAAGGTTGTTAGACCAAAATGAGCAGAATAGAGGAGTACCTTTATCTTATACCAATTGTAGGAACGAAGTATGTATACCGGAGGGGGGTGAATGGGAGTTTTAAAATTTCAAAACTCTCGGAACCCAGTAGCCGAACGAATGAAAAACAAACTACAGCGAGCTAAATCTAAGTACTGAATGGAAACTAGATCAAGCATCAAGACAAATCACATGAAGGAAAACATATCGAAAGTAAACATGGGTAGTAGAGGTAACCAGTGATGCTCGATGGCGATAGGGTATTTGTTCGACCAGATCGTCCTTCTGCACAGGAGTATGTCTGATTGGAGGGGTTGTGAGTTAACACATAAGATAAACTCTCTTCACCCTATTCTCCTTGGCAATTGGTTTGTCAACCAATGTCGATCATTCATGGTAGATACTTGAGGTGATCTCCAAACCTTTACAGACTTCTTCTTTGGGAACCACAATTACTCTTGGTCTCTAAAGAAACTGACACCTAGCCGTCTAGAGAGTTTGCAGCTCTCAAGAGAAATAGGCAGAGCGTACTGGACTTAGATTCGAGTGATGTTGAACCACTATCAAATTCTTCGGCTCTAGGGGTTTTCTCTTGGTGTATTTTAAACTCAAATTGCTCAGAGAGGGGGTTGCTCAACAATCTTCTCAGAATCAAACGGAGCAGCCACCGTACAAAGCCGGCGCGGGGCGGCTATTTATAGTCGCAGCCTTCCCTGGTGGGAAATGACCATTTTGGACACGCGGTCCAGCCAATGGCCAACCGACATGTTTACAATAGTCGGATTTTGGAGCAATGGTAACATTACTTGAGGAACAAGTAATGCTAACTCCTGGGTATGAGATGAATCTCTCACAGCGAAGAAGATCACAGTCTCTTACTGGCAAGTATTTGCTCGGAACACAAAAAGATTTCTCTTGCAACTTTCATAGGATTTTGGTTTAGCATCAGAGAATCAAAGTTTCGAACGCTACACCCCTCTTAAGAGTATGTTGGTCCTATGACTCAATAAAGAGCAGAAGAGCAACAAAATAAATGCTACGTCTTCACTTCATCTTCAATCTCCTCGGATGCAGACATTTTCATCGGACAGTCACCGAACGAATTGCTCTACTTCAGCAATTTTTTAGGGGTCACTCTTGTTGTCATAGTCTTCGATGATAACTGATACGTCTCTAACGTATCTATAATTTTTGATTGTTCCATGCTATTATATTACCTGTTTTGGATGTTTATGGGCTTTAATTTACACTGTTATATCATTTTTGGGACTAACGTACTAACCGGAGGCCCAGCCCGTATTGCTGTTTTTTTGCCTGTTTCAGTATAGTGAAGAAAAGGAATATCAAACGGAGTCCAAACGGAATGAAACCTTCGGGAGCGTGATTTTTGGAACGAACATGATCCAGAGGACTTGGAGTGCAATCAAGAAGCTCCCAAGGAGGCCATGAGGGTGGAGGGCGCGCCCCCCCTATAGGGGGCGCCCCCTGTCTCGTGGGCCCCTCGGGAATCCACCGACGTACTTCTTCCTCCTATATATAACCACATACCCCGAAACCATCAAGAGAGCCACCGAAGAAATATTTCCGCCACCGTAACCTTCTATATCTGCGAGATCCCATCTTGGAGCCGTCGCCGGCACTCTGCCAGAGGGGGAATCCACCATGGGGGGCTTCTACATCAACACGATAGCCCTTCCGATGAGTTGTGAGTAGTTTACCACAGACCTTCGGGTCCATAGTTATTAGCTAGATGACTTCTTCTCTCTTTTTGGATCTCAATACCTTGTTCTCCCCCTCTCTTGTGGAGATCTATTCGATGTAACTCTTCTTGTGGTGTGTTTGTCGAGATCCGATGAATTGTGGGTTTATGATCAAGTTTATCTTTGAGAAATATCTGAATCTCCTCTGAATTCTTTTATGTGTGATTGAGTTATCTTTGCAAGTCTCTTTGAATTATCAGTTTGGTTTGGCCTACTAGATTGATCTTTCTTGCCATGGGAGAAGTGCTTAGCTTTGGGTTCAATCTTGCGGTGTCCTTTCCCAGTGACAGCAGGGGTAGCAAGGCACGTATTGTATTGTTGCCATAGAGGATAAAAAGATGGGGTTTATATCATATTGCATGTGTTTATCCCTCTACATCATGTCATCTTTCTTAATGCGTTATTCTGTTCTTATGAACTTAATACTCTAGATGCATGTTGGATAGCGGTTGATGTGTGGAGTAATAGTAGTAGATGCAGGCAGGAGTCGGTCTACTTGTCACGGACGTGATGCCTATATACATGATCATGCCTAGATAATCTCATAATTATTCACTTTTCTATCAATTGCTCGATAGTAATTTGTTCACCCACCGTAATACTTATGCTATCTTGAGACAAGCCTCTAGTGAAACCTATGGCCCCGGGTCTATCTTTTATCGTATACGCTTTCAATCTACTTTTATTTGCATCTTTACTTTTCCAATCTATATCACAAAATACCAAAAAATATATTTATCTTATCATATTATCTCTATCAGATCTCACTTTCGCAAGTGGCCGTGAAGGGATTGACAACCCCTTTATCGCGTTGGTTGCGAGTTCTTTGTTTGTTTGTGTAGGTTTGTGGGACTTGTGAGGAGCCTCCTACTGGATTGATACCTTGGTTCTCAAAACCTGAGGGAAATACTTACACTACTGCGCTGCATCACCCTTTCCTCTTCAAGGAAAACCAAGGCAAGCTCAAGACCTAGCAAGAAGGATTTCCGGCGCCGTTGCCGGGGAGGTCTTCGCTCAAGTCAACACATAACAAGTACCCATCACAAACTAATCTCCCTCGCATTTACATTATTTGCCATTTGTCTCTCGCTTTCCTCTCCCCCACTTCACCCTTGCCGTTTTATTCACCCTCTTTTTCCCAATCTCCTCTCTTTTTCGCTTGTCTTCTTCTCCCTCTCTTTCGCTTGCCCCTTTTTTCTGTTTGCTTGTGTGTTGGATTACTTGTCGCCATGGCACAAGATAATACCAAATTGTGTGATTTCTCCAATACCAATAATAATGATTTCCTTAGTACTCCGATTGCTCCTCTTAATGGTGTTGAGTCTTGTGAAATCAATGCTGCTTTGCTGAATCTAGTTATGAAAGATCAATTCTCCGGCCTTCCTAGTGAAGATGCCGCTACCCATCTAAACAACTTTGTTGATTTGTGTGAAATGCAAAAGAAAAAAGATACGGATAATGATATTGCTAAATTGAAGTTATTTCCGTTTTCACTTAGAGATCATGCTAAAGTTTGGTTTTCGTCTTTGCCTAAAAATTGTATTGATTCTTGGAACAAGTGTAAAGATGCTTTATCTCTAAGTATTTTCCTCCCGCTAAGATCATCTCGCTTAGGAACGATATTATGAATTTTAAACAACTTGATCATCGGCATGTTTCTCGATCTTGGGAAAGAATGAAATTGATGATCCGTAATTGCCCTACTCATGGTTTGAATTTATGGATGATCATACAAAAAAATTATGCCGGGTTGACTTTTGCTTCTAGAAATCTTTTAGATTCGGCCGCAGGAGGCACGTTTATGGAAATCACCTTAGGAGAAGCTACAAAACTCCTTGATAATGTCATGGCTAATTATTCTCAATGGAACACTGAACGATCTACTAGTAAAAAGTGCACACTATAGAAGAAATTAATGTTTTGAGTGGAAAGATGGATGAACTTATGACATTTTTTTGCTACTAAGAGTGCTCCTATTGATCCCAATGATATGCCTTTATCTACCTTGATTGAGAGTAATAATGAATCTATGAATGTGAATTTTGTTGGTAGGAATAATTTTAGTAACAATGCTTAGAGAGGAAACTTTAATTCTAGACCGTTCCCTAGTAATTCCTCTAATAATTATGGAAATTTCTACAATAATTCTTATGGTAATTTTAATAAGATGCCCTCTGATTTTGAAAATAGTGTGAAAGAATTTATGATCTCTCAAAAGAATTTTAATGCCTTGCTTGAAGAAAAATTGCTTAAAGTTGATGATTTGGCTAGGAACATTGATAGACTTTCGCTTGATGTTGATTATTTGAAACTTAGATCTACTCCTCCTAAGCATGATATCAATGAGTCTCTCAAAGCTATGAGAAGTTCCATTGACGAGTGCAAAGAAAGAACCGCTAGATTGCTTGCTAAGAAAGATTGCTTTATTAAAGCGTGTTCTTCTAGTTTCCATGAAAATAATGATGAATATCTTAAAGTTATTGATGTGTCCCCTATTAGATCTTTGTTTGGCAATATTAATCTTGATAATAATGGGACTGGAAGCGAATCAACTTTGGTTAAAAGGCGTTCTGATAATTTGGAGTTTTTAGATCTTGATGCTAAATTTGGTAAAAGTGGGATTGGAGAGGTCAAGACCTTAAATAGCATTGAACCCACCATCTTGGATTTCAAGGAATTTAATTATGATAATTTTCTTTAGAAAGTTGTATTTCCTTTTTGCAATCCGTTGTTAATTCTCCTCATGCTTATAGTCAAAATAAAGCCTTTACCAAACATATTGTTGATGCCTTGATGCAATCTTTTGATGAAAAACTTAATTTGGAAGTCTCTATACCTAGAAAACTTAATGATGAGTGGGAACCTACTATAAAGATTAAAATTAAAGATTATGAGTGTTTTGCTTTATGTGATTTGGGTGCTAGTGTTTCCACAATTCCGAAAACTTTATTTGATACTAGCACAAATGCCCGTGCGTTACTACGGGTTGGACTTTGTTATTTGACTCTGGTGCCGCCTGTATTTGCTAGGACGGCCAGTGCCTTCATGGTCACACTTGATTCCCTTAAGTCCCGTGGCAACTACCGACCGGTACCTCCTACATGGCTACAATCGGTGTGGGTAGCCAACGTGGCTACTACCGACCGGCGGTGACTTCTTCCTTCACGTCCACAGTCCACAGTTGGCTCGGCTTGCTGCGTGCCAGACGTCATCCTAAAAAGTGACACAAACCTGTCGAGCTTCAACTTTTTGTTTAATCTTGCACAAAAGAATTGAAAAGTGACCAATTAAATTATATGTTTATTTATACTAAATCAGAATCACTAACTAATAGTCTAATACACACAAGGGGAACCATTCTTGCAATCCACGCCCGCTTTTGTATTAGAGCCAACAGCAAAATATTAAATTACAAATGGTAGCTATCACCAGCTACGGTTTTAACTTGGAGTTCAACTCGGTGACTGAAGCGATACTTCCCATGCTAAATACAGTCACCAGCTTTGTCAGAATTTTTGCACACTCTTCAGGAAGAATTTTTGAACATCCCTCGAAAGCCATAGAAGATCATCAGGTTAATGTGTAACTGCACACATCAATGGAACTGTCCTTATGCCAGAACTTGTTGAGATTTCAAGTGTGCTCATAAGTCCCTTTGACTACAAATTGGTTAAATCAGTAAGAACTTCAGGTCATCTCAAAGAAAAAGTACACAGTTCGGCTCCAGATGGAAGCATTAGCAATGCCCAACTTAGGTGCTTGTGGTGTCACCACAACATGTAATGTCTCGATCGATGTTGGAAAAACATCTAGAACACACAGACTGAACAGCAGGCTACTTAATTCTGGAGCAACAAGGATGGGAACAGAGAACCTCGACTCAGAAGTGATGGATCCATGTAGGCGCAGTATGCACCCCGGTGTTCTCTTCAGATGCATAGGACGTAAGCCGATTGCGCGACCACCACCGCATGTGCTCCACAGCTTCATCGAATTGGAGCATGAGGACATGGTCCTGGTCCATGGCCTCCTGGATCCTGACATTGGTCGAATCTGCATAACACGAGGCTGCCATCCATCCAAGAAACTACGCTACCACAACTACATACATCAACCATAAGATTCGACTGAACTTTATGCCTAAACACAAGACAATGACACTCCACGGCGAGCAAAGACTGAAGCGATGCCTAAACAGAATAATTTTGCAGCTCTAAACATCGGGTGGAAGTGGCAACAACTCGATAGGAAAAACGCAATTAATCAGCATGCATCCGCGGCCGCAGCGCTGCGTCCGTGAGAGAGTAAGCTGTTGGAAATATGCCCTAGAGGCAATAATAAAAGGATTATTATTATATTTCCTTGTTCATGATAATTGTCTTTTATTCATGCTATAATTGTATTATCCGGAAATCATAATACACGTGTGAATACTTAGACCACGACATGTACCTAGCGAGCCTCTAGTTGACTAGCTCGTTGATCAACAGATAGTCATGGTTTCCTGACTATGGACATTGGATGTCGTTGATAACGGGATCACATCATTAGGAGAATGATGTGATGGACAAGACCCAATCCTAAGCTTAGCACAAGATCGTGTAGTTCGTTTTGCTAGAGCTTTTCCTATGTCAAGTATCTCTTTCTTAGACCATGAGATCGTGTAACTCCCGGATATCGTAGGAGTGCTTTGGGTGTACCAAACGTCACAATGTAACTGGGTGACTATAAAGGTGCACTACAGGTATCTCCGAAAGTGTCTGTTGGGTTGACACGGATCGAGACTGGGATTTGTCACTCCGTATAACGGAGAGGTATCACTGGCCCACTCGGTAGTGCATCATCATAATGAGCTCAAAGTGACCAAGTGTCTGGTCACGGGATCATGCATTACGGTACGAGTAAAGTGACTTGCCGGCAACGAGATTGAACGAGGTATTGGGATACCGACGATCGAATCTCGGGCAAGTAACATACCGTCTAACAAAGGGAATAGTATACGGGGTTGCTTGAATCCTCGACATCGTGGTTCATCCGATGAGATCATCGAGGAGTATGCGGGAGCCAACATGGGTATCCAGATCCCGCTGTTGGTTATTGACCGGAGAGCCGTCTCGGTCATGTCTGCATGTCTCCCGAACCCGTAGGGTCTACACACTTAATGTTCGGTGACGCTAGGGTTGTATGAATATGAGTATGCAGCAAACCGAAAGTTGTTCGGAGTCCCGGATGAGATTCCGGACGTCACGAGGAGTTTCGGAATGGTCCGGAGGTAAAGAATTATATATAGGAAGTGTGGTTTCGGCCATCGGGAAAGTTTCGGGGTCATCCGGTATTGTACCGGGACCACCGGAAGGGTCCCGGGGGTCCACCGGGTGGGGCCACCTATCCCGGAGGGCCCCGCAGGGTGAAGTGGGAGGGGAACCAGCCCCTAGTGGGCTGGTGCGCCCCCCTTGGGCCCCCCTGCGCCTAGGGTTGGAAACCCTAGGGTGGGGGGGGCGCACCACTTGCCTTGGGGGGCACTCCACCCCCCTGGCCGCCGCCCCCTTGTGAGATTCCCATATCCAGGGCCGGCACACCCCCCAGGGGGCCTATATAAAGGAGGGGGGAGGGAGGGCAGCCGCACCCTAAGTCTTGGTGCCTCCCTCCCCCTGCTACACCTCATCCTCCTCCCGTAGTTGCTTGGCGAAGCCCTGCCGGAGCCCTGCTGCATCCACCACCATGCCGTCGTGCTGCTGGATCTTCATCAACCTCTCCTTCCCCCTTGCTGGATCAAGACGGAGGAGACGTCACACTGATCGTACATGTGGTGAACACGGAGGTGCCGTCCGTTCGGCGCTAGGATCTCCGGTGATAGGATCACGACGACAATGACTCCCTCAACCCCGTTCTCTTGAACGCTTCCGCACGTGATCTACAAGGGTATGTAGATGCATCTCTCTCTCTCGTTGCTAGATGAACTCATAGATGGATCTTGGTGAACGTAGGATTTTTTTTATTTTATGCAACGTTCCCCAACAGTGGCATCATGAGCTAGGTCTATGCGTAGTTCTCTATTGCACGAGTAGAACACAAATCTGTTGTGGGCGTAGATCTTGTCAACTTGCTTGCCACTACTAGTCTTATCTTGCTTCAGCGGTATTGTGGGATGAAGCGGCCTGGATCGACCTTACACGTACGCTTACGTGAGACAGGTTCCACCGACTGACATGCACTAGTTGCATAAGGTGGCTAGTGGGTGTCTATCTCTCCTACTTTAGTTGGAGCGGATTCGATGAAAAGGGTCCTTATGAAGGGTAAATAGAAGTTGACAAAATCACGTTGTGGTTATTCGTAGGTAAGAAAACGTTCTTGCTAGAACCCAATTGCAGCCACGTAAAAGATGCAACAACAATTAGAGGACGTCTAACTTGTTTTTGCAGCAATTGTCATGTGATGTGATATGGCCAGAAGTTGTGATGAATGATGAATGATATATTGTGATGTATGAGATCATGTTCTTGTAATAGGAATCACGACTTGCATGTCGATGAGTATGACAACCGGCAGGAGCCATAGGAGTTGTCTTAATTATTGTATGACCTGCGTGTCAATGATTTAACGCCATGCAATTACTTTACATTATTGCTAAGCCGTTAGCTATAGTTGTAGAAGTAATAGTTGGCGAGCAACTTCATGGAGGCACGATGATGGAGATCATGATGATGGAGATCGTGGTGTCATGCCGGTGACGAAGATGATCATGGACCCCGAAGATGGAGATCGAAGGAGCTATATGATATTGGCCATATCATGTCACTACTTTATATAATTGCATGTGATGTTTATTATGTTTTATGCATCTTGTTTACTTAGAACGGTGGTAGTAAATAAGATGACCCCTTATAATAATTTCAAGAAAGTGTTCCCCCTAACTGTGCACCGTTGCTAAAGTTCGTCGTTTCGAAGCACCACGTGATGATCGGGTGTGATAGATCCTTACGTTCACATACAACGGGTGTGATAGATCCTTACGTCCACGTGATGATCATGGACAGTTTTACACATGCAAAATACTTAGGGTTAACTTGACGAGCCTAGCATGTACAGACATGGCCTCGGAACACAAGAGACCGTAAGGTCGAACATGAGTCGTATGGAAGATGCGATCAACATGGAGATGTTCACCGATGATGACTAGTCCGTCTCACGTGATGATCGGACACGGCCTAGTCGACTCGGATCGTGTAACACTTAGATGACTAGAGGGATGTCAATCTGAGTGGAAGTTCATTAAATAATTTGATTCGATGAACTTAATTATCATGAACTTAGTCTAAAATCTTTGCAAAATATGTCTTGTAGATCAAATGGCCAACGCTCATGTCAACTTGAACTTCAACGCGTTCCTAGAGAAAACCAAGCTGAAAGATGATGGCAACAACTATTCAGACTGGGTCCGGAACCTGAGGATCATCCTCATAGCAGCCAAGAAAGCATATGTCCTAGAAGGACCGCTAGGTGAAGCACCCATCCTAGAGAACCAAGACGTTATGAACGCTTGGCAGTCACGTGTTGATGATTACTCCCTCGTTCAGTGCGGCATGCTTTACAGCTTAGAACCGGGGCTCCAAAAGTGTTTTGAGCAACACAGAGCATATGAGATGTTCGAGGAGCTGAAAATGGTTTTTCAAGCTCATGCCCGGGTCGAGAGATATGAAGTCTCCGACAAGTTCTATAGTTGTAAGATGGAGGAAAACAGTTTTGTCAGTGAGCACATACTCAAAATGTCTGGGTTGCACAACCGCCTGTCCCAGCTGGAGATCAACCTCCCGGACGAGGCGGTCATTGACAGAATCCTTCAGTCGCTCCCACCGAGCTACAAGAGCTTTGTGATGAACTACAATATGCAGGGGATGGTGAAGACCATTCCTGAAGTATTTTCAATGCTGAAGTCAGCAGAGGTTGAAATCAAGAAAGAACATCAAGTGTTGATGGTCAATAAGACCACTAAGTTCAAGAAGGGCAAGGGTAAGAAGAACCTCAAGAAGGACGGCAAAGATGTTGCCGTGCCTAGTAAGCCAGTTGCTGGGAAGAAGTCAAAGAATGGACCCAAGCCTGAGACTGAGTGCTTTTATTGCAAAGGGAAGGGTCACTGGAAGCGGAACTGCCCCAAATACTTAGCGGATAAGAAGGCCGGCAACACTAAAGGTATATGTGATATACATGTAATTGATGTGTACCTTACCAGTACTCGTAGTAACTCCTGGGTATTTGATACCGGTGCCGTTGCTCACATTTGTAACTCAAAGCAGGAGCTGCGGAATAAGCGGAGACTGGCGAAGGACGAGGTGACGATGCGCGTCGGGAATGGTTCCAAGGTCGATGTGATCGTCGTAGGCACGCTACCTCTACATTTACCCACGGGATTAGTTATGAACCTCAATAATTGTTATTTAGTGCCAAGTTTGAGCATGAACATTGTATCTGGATCTCATTTAATACGACATGGCTACTCATTTAAATCCGAGAATAATGGTTGTTCTATTTATATGAGAGATATGTTTTATGGTCATGCCCCGATGGTCAATGGTTTATTCTTAATGAATCTCGAACGTAATGTTACACATATTCGTAGTGTGAATACCAAAAGATGTAAAGTTGATAACGATAGTCCCACATACTTGTGGCACTGCCGCCTTGGTCACATTGGTGTCAAGCGCATGAAGAAGCTCCATGCTGATGGACTTTTAGAGTCTCTCGATTATGAATCATTTGACACATGCGAACCATGCCTCGTGGGCAAAATGACCAAGACTCCGTTCTCCGGAACAATGGAGCGAGCAACCAACTTATTGGAAATCATACATACTGATGTGTGTGGTCCAATGAGCGTTGAGGCTCGCGGAGGATATCGTTATGTTCTCACTCTCACTGATGACTTAAGTAGATATGGGTATGTCTACTTGATGAAACACAAGTCTGAGACCTTTGAAAAGTTCAAGGAATTTCAGAATGAGGTAGAGAATCAACGTGACCAAAAGATAAAGTTCTTACGATCAGATCGTGGAGGAGAATATTTAAGTCACGAATTTGGTACGCACTTAAGGAAATGTGGAATCGTTTCACAACTCACGCCGCCTGGAATACCTCAACGTAACGGTGTGTCCGAACGTCGTAATTGCACTCTATTGGATATGGTGCGATCTATGATGTCTCTTACCGATTTACCGCTATCATTTTGGGGATACGCTCTAGAGACAACTACATTCACTTTAAATAGGGCACCGTCTAAATCCCTTGAGACGACACCATATGAATTATGGTTTGGGAAGAAACCTAAGCTGTCGTTTCTAAAAGTTTGGGGATGCGATGCTTATGTCAAGAAACTTCAACCTGAAAAGCTCGAACCCAAGTCGGAAAAATGCGTCTTCATAGGATACCCCAAGGAAACCATTGGGTATACCTTCTACCTTAGATCCGAAGGCAAGATCTTTGTTGCCAAGAACGGATCCTTTCTAGAAAAGGAGTTTCTCCCGAAAGGAGTAAGTGGGAGGAAAGTAGAACTCGATGAAGTACTACCTCTTGAACCGAAAAGTAGTGCATCTCAAGAAAATGTTCCTGTGGTGTCTACACCGACTGGAGAGGAAATTAATGATGATGATCAAGGTACTTTGGATCAAGTTTCTACTGAACTTCATAGGTCCATGAGGACACGTTCCACACCAGAATGGTATGGCAACCCTGTCCTGGAAATCATGTTGTTAGACAACGGTGAACCTTCGTACTATGAAGAAGCGATGGCGGGCCCAGATTCCAACAAATGGCTAGAAGCCATGCAGTCCGAGATGGAATCCATGTATGAAAACAAAGTATGGACTTTGACTGTCTTGCCCGATGATCGGCGAGCGATAGAAAACAAATGGATATTTAAGAAGAAGACGGACGCGGATGGTAATGTCACCATCTATAAAGCTCGAGTTGTCGCTAAGGGTTATTGGCAAGTTCAAGGAGTTGACTATGATGAGACTTTCTCTCCCGTAGCGAAGCTTAAGTCTGTCTGAATCATGTTAGCAATTGCCGCATACTATGATTATGAGATATGGCAGATGGACGTCAAAACGGCAATCCTTAACGGTTATCTTAAGGAAGAGCTGTATATGATGCAGCCGGAAGGTTTTGTCGATCCTAAGAATGCTAACAAGGTGTGCAAGCTCCAGCGATCCATTTATGGGCTGGTGCAAGCATCTCGGAGTTGGAACATTCGCTTTGATGAGATGATCAAAGCGTTTGGGTTTATGCAGACTTATGGAGAAGCCTGCGTTTACAAGAAAGTGAGTGGGAGCTTTGTAGCATTTCTCATATTATATGTAGATGACATACTTTTGATGGGAAATGATATAGAACTTTTGGACATCATTAAGGCCTACTTGAATAAGTGTTTTTCAATGAAGGACCTTGGAGAAGCTGCTTACATATTAGGCATCAAGATCTATAGGGATAGATCAAGACGCCTCATACGTCTTCCACAAAGCACATACCTTGATAAGATTTTGAAGAAGTTCAAAATGGATCAGTCCAAGAAAGGGTTCTTGCCTGTATTGCAGGGTGTGAGATTGAGATCGGCTCAATGCCCGACCACGGCAAAAGATAAAGAAGAGATGAGTGTCATCCCCTATGCCTCAGCCATAGGATCTATTATGTATGCCATGCTGTGTACCAGACCAGATGTAAACCTTGCCGTAAGTTTGGTAGGTAGGTACCAAAGTAATCCCGGCAAGGAACACTAGACAGCGGTCAAGAATATCCTAAAGTACCTGAAAAGGACAAAGGACATGTTTCTCGTTTATGGAGGTGATGAAGAGCTCGTCGTAAAGGGTTACGTCGACGCTAGCTTCGACACAGATCTGGATGACTCTAAGTCACAAACCGGATACGTGTATATGTTGAATCGTGGAGTAGTAAGCTCGTGCGGTTGCAAGCAGAGCGTCGTGGCGGGATCTACATGTGAAGCGGAGTACATGGCAGCCTCAGAGGCAGCGCATGAAGCAATATGGATGAAGGAGTTCATCACCGACATAGGAGTCATACCCAATGCGTCGGGGCCGATCACTCTCTTCTGTGACAACACTGGAGCTATTGTCCTTGCCAAGGAGCCTAGGTTTCACAAGAAGACCAGGCACATCAAGCGTCGTTTCAACTCCATCCGTGAAAATGTTCAAGATGGAGACATAGATATTTGCAAAGTACATACGGATCTGAATGTCATAGATCCGTTGACTAAACCTCTTCCGCGAGCAAAACATGATCAACACCAGAACTCTATGGGTGTTCGATTCATCACAATGTAACTAGATTATTGACTCTAGTGCAAGTGGGAGACTGTTGGAAATATGCCCTAGAGGCAATAAGAAAAGGATTATTATTATATTTCCTTGTTCGTGATAATTGTCTTTTATTCATGCTATAATTGTGTTATCCGGAAATCGTAATACACGTGTGAATACTTACACCACGACATGTCCCTAGTGAGCCTCTAGTTGACTAGCTCGTTGATCAACAGATAGTCATGGTTTCCTGACTATGGACATTGGATGTCGTTGATAACGGGATCACAACATTAGGAGAATGATGTGATGGACAAGACCCAATCCTAAGCTTAGCACAAGATCGTGTAGTTCGTTTTGCTAGAGCTTTTCCTATGTCAAGTATCTCTTCCTTAGACCATGAGATCGTGTAACTCCCGGATACCGTAGGAGTGCTTTGGGTGTACCAAACATCACAACGTAACTAGGTGACTATAAAGGTGCACTACAGGTATCTCTGAAAGTCTCTGTTGGGTTGACACAGATCGAGACTGGGATTTGTCACTCCGTATAACGGAGAGGTATCACTGGGCTCACTCGGTAGTGCATCATCATAATGAGCTCAAAGTGACCAAGTGTCTGGTCACGGGATCATGCATTACGGTACGAGTAAAGTGACTTGCCGGCAACGAGATTGAACGAGGTATTGGGATACTGACGATCGAATCTCGGGCAAGTAACATACCGTCTGACAAAGGGAATAGTATATGGGGTTGCTTGAATCCTCGACATCGTGGTTCATCCGATAAGATCATCGAGGAGTATGTGGGAGCCAACATGGGTATCCAGATCCCGCTGTTGGTTATTGACCGGAGAGCCGTCTCGGTCATGTCTGCATGTCTCCCGAACCCGTAGGGTCTACACACTTAAGGTTCGGTGACGCTACGGTTGTATGAATATGAGTATGCAGCAAACCGAAAGTTGTTCGGAGTCCCGGATGAGATCCCGGACATCACGAGGAGTTTCGGAATGGTCTGGAGGTAAAGAATTATATATAGGAAGTGTGGTTTCAGCCATCGGGAAAGTTTCGGGGTCATCCGGTATTGTACCGGGACCACCGGAAGGGTCCCGGGGGTCCACCGGGTGGGGCCACCTATCCCGGAGGCCCTGTGGGCTGAAGTGGGAGGGGAACCAGCCCCTAGTGGACTGGTGCGCCCCCCTTGGGCCCCCCTACGCCTAGGGTTGGAAACCCTAGGGTGGGGGGCGCACCACTTGCCTTGGGGGGCACTCCACCCCCCCTGGCCGCCGCCCCCTTGGGAGATTCCCATCTCTAGGGCCGGCGCCCCCCCAGGGGCCTATATAAAGGAGGGGGGAGGGAGGGCAGACGCACCCTAAGTCTTGGCGCCTCCCTCCCCCTGCTACATCTCATCCTCCTCCCGTAGTTGCTTGGCGAAGCCCTGCCGGAGCCCTGCTGCATCCACCACCATATCGTCGTGCTGCTGGATCTTCATCAACCTCTCCTTCCCCCTTGCTGGATCAAGATGGAGGAGACGTCATGCTGACCATACATGTGTTGAACACGGAGGTGCCGTCCGTTCGGCGCTAGGATCTCCGGTGATAGGATCACGACGAGAACGACTCCCTCAACCCCGTTCTCTTGAACGCTTCCGCACGCGATCTACAAGGGTATGTAGATGCATCTCTCTCTCTCTCTCTCTCGTTGCTACATGAACTCGTAGATGGATCTTGGTGAAGGTAGGAAATTTTTTTATTTTATGCAACGTTCCCCAAGATAAGCAACCTGCCCAGGCTGATGACCAGGAGCAGTAGATCCATTGAGATAGAATAGGTGGCGCAGGAGCACATGTTGGGGCAGTGGCAGGGCACCCGGGTTGCAAAGAGGAGTTGGGTCAGCGACGGGAGAAGCTCAGCTTCTGCACGAAGGAGCAACCTTGCTGTCAGGTGGCAGGGAATCAAGGTAGGCATGAGCCCCCTCCTGCACCGACATTGAGGTCACAAGCACGCCGTAACCAGATCGAGGCACACCATCCTGACCCCCGACTGGCCCAGCCCGAGCCTCGGCCCCGCCTGCATCGAGATCGAGGTCCCGAGCACACCCTGACTAGATCGAGGGACTTTATATGTGGGAATGGTATGGATTCAACTTGATAATCGGCGAGCAGGGGCGGGGCATAGAGCGCGGCGACCGCGGCCAGAGCCTCCGCGTCCGTGTCGCCGGATCCGACGCGTGCTGTTTCTGATACTGCCCCGCCGCCCGCCCGTCCTCCTCCTCCTCCTGGGCATTGTCCGTGGCAGCGGGGAGCGTGTTGAGCAGCCCATCGTGATCGCGGAGCGCGCTCGAGCCGGCCGGTGCGGACCCGTAGTGCAGCGGCCTGGGCCTCGCCGTGGGCGAGCCGCGCGCGGAGGACTCGTTCAGCGCGAGAAGAAGGCCCCGAAGGAGAGGAGGCAGGCCGAGGTGCGGGAAGGACGGCGTGGCTGAGGATGCGGGCCGGCGAAGCGGAGGCGACGGATCCAGGTGGGGGTGGAAGGCGCGGGCGCTCGACCCACGGGTGGGGCAGAATTACGAAACGTTTTTTTCACTTATTTACTGCACCACGGGTTAATTACTTAACACTATACGCGTCTTTTTACAAAAGCGTCGTGACGGTGAACCCGGAGACCCAATATGTTCTTTATTATTAGGGAGAGATTCTAGGATTCCATGATCTTGATGATTACTCTTTAAATTTGCACCTTGCGGATTCCACCATTAAAAAGGCGGGAAGGATCAATGATGTTTTCATTGTTGCAAATAGAAATTTGGTGCCCGTAGATTTTATCGTTCTTCATATAGATTGCAATCTTTCTTGTCCTATTATTCTTGGTAGACCTTTCCTTAGAATGATTGGCGCAATTATTGATATGAAGGAAGGGAATATTAGATTCCAATTTCCATTAAGGAAAGGCATGGAACACTTTCCAAGAAAGAAAATCAAATTACCTTATGAATCTATCATGCGAGCTATTTATGAATCAAGTGCCAAAGATGGCACTAGTTAGATCTATCCTTGCTTGTATGCCTAGCTTGGGGCGTTAAACAATAGCGCTAGTTGGGAGGCAACCCAATTTTATTTATGTTCTTCGTTTTTGTTCCTTTTTAGTAATAAATTTTGCATCTACTTTCTATTTAGATGTGTTTTCTTGTTTTATTTAGTGTTTGTGCCAAGTAGAACCTATAGGATAACTTATGATATGAGTTAATTTGATTCTGCTGAAAAACAGAAACTTTGCGCTCACGAGAAAAAAATTCAATAAATCACAGAAACGTGCTTTTGCATTGATTCTTTTTGCTGTAGATCAATAGACAAATTGTTTAGAACTTACTATTTTGGTAGGAATTTTGGAGTTCCATAAGTAACCGAAAGTTACAGATTGCTACAGAATGTTCTGTTTTTGACAGATTCTGCCTTTCGTGTGTTCTTTGCTTATTTTGATGCATCTATGGCTAGTATGTAAGGGTATGAACCATAGAGAACTTGGAATACAGTAGGTTTAACACCAATATAAAGAAAGAATGAGTTCATTACGGTACCTTATGTGGTAGTTCTTCTTTCTTTCACTAACAGAGCTTATAAGATTTCCTTTCGAGTTTTGTGTTGTGAAGTTTTCATGTTTTGGGTAAAGATTTGATGGACTATGGAATAAGGAGTGGCAAGAGCCTAAGCTTGGGGATGCCCAAGGCACCCCAAGATATTCAATAATAGCCAAAAGCCTAAGCTTGGGGATGCCCCCGTAAGGCATCCCCTCTTTCGTCTTCGTTCATTGGTAACTTTACTTGGAGCTATATTTTTGTTTGCTACATGATATGTGTTTTGCTTGGAGCATCGTGTATTATATGAGTCTTTGCTTGTTAGTTTACCACAATCATCCTTGCTGTACACACCTTTTGGCAGAAGCCTACTTGATTGGAATTTATTAAAATACTCTATGTGCTTCACTTATATCTTTTTGAGCTAGATAACTTTTGCTCTAGTGCTTCACTTATATCTTTTAGAGCATGGCGGTGGATTAATTTTAAAGAAATTGTTGATCTCTCATGCTTAACCTATATTATTTTGAGAATATTTTAGAATAGCATGGTATTTGCTATGGTTATAAATTTGGTCCTAGAATGATGTGCATCCAAGTTGGGTATAATAAAAACTATCATAGAAGTGAATTGGATGCTATGATCAATTTGATACTTGATAATTGTTTTGAGATATAGAGGTGGTGATATTAGAGTCAGGCTAGTTGGGTAATTGTGAATTTAAAGAATACTTGTGTTGAAGTTTGTGATTCCCGTAGCATGCACGTATGGTGAACCGCTTTGTGATGAAGTTGGAGCACAATTTTATTTATTGATTGTCTTCCTTATGAGTGGCGGTTGGGGACGAGCTATGGTCTTTTCCTACCAATCTATCCCCCTAGGAGCATGCGCGTAGTACTTTTTTTTCAATGACTTGTAGATTTTTGCAATAAGTATATGAGTTCTTTATGACTAATGTCTAGTCCATGGATTATACGCACTCTCACCCTTCCACCATTGCTAGCCTCTCTTGTGCCGCGCAACTTTCGCCGATGCCATACACCCACCATAATCCTCCCTCAAAACAGCCACCACACCTACCTATTATGGCATTTCCATAGCCATTCCGAGATATATTGCCACTCAACTTTCCACCGTTCCGTTTATTATGACACGCATCATCATTGTCATAATGCTCTTTGCATGATCATGTAGTTGACATCGTATTTGTGGCAAGGCCACCTCATAATTTTTCATACATGTAACTCTTGATTCATTTCATATCCCAGTACACCACCAGAGGCATCTATATAGAGTCATATCTTGTTCTAAGTATCGTTGTAATCTTGAGTTGTAGATAAATAAAAGTGTGATGATCTTCATTATTAGAGCATTGTCCCAGTGAGGAAAGGATGATGAAGACTATGATTCCCCCACAAGTCGGGATGAGACTTCAGACTTTATAAAAATAAAAGAGGCCAAAGAAGTCCATGAAAAAAAAGGCCAAAGAAGCCCACCAAAAAGAAAAAAAAAGAAGAAAAAAAAGAAAAAAAGGAAAGAAAAAAAAGGAAAAGAAAAAAATAATGAGAGAAAAAGAGAGAAGGGACAATGCTACTATCTCTTTTTCCACACTTGTGCTTCAAAATAGCACCATGGTCTTCATGATAGAGAGTCTCTTATGTTGTCACTTTCATATACTAGTGGGAATTTTTCATTATATAACTTGGCTTGTATATTCCAATGATGGGCTTCCTCAAAATGCCCTAGGTCTTCGTGAGCAAGCAAGTTGGATGCACACCCACTTAGTTTCTTTTGTTGAGCTTTCATACATTTATAGCTCTAGTGCATCCGTTGCATGGCAATCCCTACTCACTCACATTGATATCTACTAATGGGCATCTCCATAGCCCGTTGATACGCCTAGTTGATGTGAGTCTATCTTCTCCTTTTTGTCTTCTCCACAACCACCCTTCTATTCCACATATAGTGCTATGTCCATGGCTCACGCTCATGTATTGCGTGAAAAATTGAAAAAGTTTGAGATTACTAAAGTATGAAACAATTGCTTGGTTTGTCATCGGGGTTGTGCATGATTAAATACTTTGTGTGATGAAGATAGAGCAACAACCAGACTATACGATTTTGTAGGGAAAACTTTCTCTAGCCATGTTATTTTGAGAAGACATGATTGCTTTATTAGTATGATTGAAGTATTACTATTTCTTATGTCAATATGAACTTTTATTTTGAATCATTTGGATCTGAACATTCATGCCACAAGAAGGAGAATACATTGCATTATGCTTGGTAGCATTCCACATCAAAAATTCTGTTTTTATCATTTACCTACTCGAGGACGAGCAGGAATTAAGCTTGGGGATGCTTGATACGTATCCAACGTATCTATAATTTTTGATTGTTCCATGATATTATATTACCTGTTTTGGATGTTTATGGGCTTTACTTTACACTTTTATATCATTTTTGGGACTAACCTACTATCCGGAGGCCCAGCCCGTACTACTTTTTTTGCCTATTTCAGTATTTCGAAGAAAAGGAATATCAAACGAAGTCCAAACGGAATGAAACCTTCAGGAGCGTGATTTTTGGAATGAACGTGATCCAGAGGACTTGGAGTGCAAGTCAAGAAGCTCCCATGGAGGCCATGAGGGTGGAGGGCGCCCCCCCCCCCCTATAGGGCGCGCCCCTGTCTCGTGGGCCCCTCGGGAATCCACCGACGTACTTCTTCCTCCTATATATACCCACATACCCTGAAACCATCAAGAGAGCCACCGAAGAAATATTTCCGCCACCGTAACCTTCTATATCCGTGAGATCCCATCTTGGAGCCATCGCCGGCGCTCTGCCGGAGGTGGAATCCACCATGGAAGGCTTCTACATCAACACCATAGCCCTTCCGATGAGTTGTGAGTAGTTTACCATAGACCTTCAGGTCCATAGTTATTAGCTAGATGGCTTCTTCTCTCTTTTTGGATCTCAATACCTTGTTCTCCCCCTCTCTTGTGGAGATCTATTCGATGTAACTCTTCTTGCGGTGTGTTTGTCGAGATCCGATGAATTGTGGGTTTATGATCAAGTTTATCTTTGAGAAATATCTGAATCTCCTCTGAATTAGTTTATGTGTGATTGACTTATCTTTGCAAGTCTCTTTGAATTATCGGTTTGGTTTGGCCTACTAGATTGATCTTTCTTGCCATGGGAGAAGTGCTTAGCTTTGGGTTCAATCTTGGGGTGTCCTTTCCCAGTGACAACAGGGGCAGCGAGGCACGTATTGTATTGTTGCCATCGAGGATAAAAAGATGGGGTTTATATCATATTGCATGAGTTTATCCCTCTACATCATGTCATCTTTCTTAATGCGTTACTCTGTTCTTATGAACTTAATACTCTAGATGCACGCTGGATAGCGGTCGATGAGTGGAGTAATAGTAGAAGATGTAGGCAGGAGTCGGTCTACTTGTCACGGACATGATGCCTATATACATGATCATGCCTAGATAATCTCATAATTATTCGCTTTTCTATCAATTGCTCGACAGTAATTTGTTCACCCACCGTAATACTTATGCTATCTTGAGAGAAGCCTCTAGTGAAACCTATGGCCCCGGGTCTATCTTTTAACATATACGCTTTCAATCTACTTTTATTTGCATCTTTACTTTTCCAATCTATATCACAAAATAACAAAATAAATATTTATATTACCATATTATCTCTATCAGATCTCACTTTCGCAAGTGGCCGTGAAGGGATTGACAACCCCTTTATCGCGTTGGTTGCGAGTTCTTTGTTTGTTTGTGTAGGTTTGTGGGACTTGTGAGGAGCCTCCTACTGGATTGATACCTTGGTTCTCAAAAACTGCAAGAAATACTTACGCTGCTGTGCTGCATCACCCTTTCCTCTTCAAGGAAAACCAACACAAGCTCAAGACGTAGCAATAACCTTCACCGCAGTGCAGGAAGATTACCTTTGTTGTTTAACTCAAACTCCTCGTGATCTCAGGGACCTGTTACTCTGTGTGCACTAGCAAACACATAAGTCCCATACTGTTTATGTAAACAAACTCCAAAACATAAGGGGCCTATCATTGCACCAACAACTGCATCAATCACATACATGTGCACTGAACTAGTTGAGTATATCAGGCCTACCATCGAGGATGCGCGCAGGCCCCTTCTCTCCCTTGCTGCATGGCAGATGCCATAACTTTTGTTGAACTACACAAAAAAGAGATTGGAATGAGTCGACGCTCCTCCTTCTACTACCACGCTGATCGGTACTGTCTTTTATCCACATGACCGTGTCTTGTCAAACTATGCTAATGTTGTATTTTTTTAAGAAAGCTATTCTATCGCAATCTTTTCTTGTTTTGAAAATAACGTTGCTTGAACTAGTGCCACTATTATAGTAATCATGCTCTTTTTTATCTGTGCTAATAGGAATACTCAACTACAGATGTTGGGATGGTCTTGGGTTGTATGACACGGCTAGCCAACATGGATTTAAACTCGAGGTTCACTTTAGCCAAAGCCTCTGAGTTCCACCAGTGATGCAGAACATTTTATCTGCAAATTTTTGACTTGTGTGGCCGTAAACAGGACTGGTTTCAATGTTTCATCAAATGTTTGAATCAAATTGCTTACGCAAAGAATCGATCGAGTTTTATTTATTTTTACACATACTGACAATGTTTTAGTTGTACAGTAAGTATTGGTTGTGATCAGTGAATCATTCAGATGTGTAGACATCTTTGCTGTACTTGTTATTTGAATCTTGTGGGTTGGTTGTGGATCTTGCAAGCTGGGAAACACGTCATGATGATGCAAAGGACAGCAACCATAACAAGTTGTTCAAACTTGGTAGTATTGTAATTGTGAAAGTGTGGTAAATGAGCTGATCGTGTGCGTCCTGAGAATAATAATTCTAATTGTTTTGCATGTTGATCCTGTTGGACTGATAGAACAAGCCAATGCTTTGCTTGTTTTAAGAATAAAATGTAAGTAAAGCGGATAAAATTTAAGTAAAGTTAGCTCGAGAATGGATGTGTGGCCGGAATAGGTTTCTCGGCTTCCAGGCGGGTTTAATGGAGGCGTTTGAATGTGTCGAGGAGCCGTGTTCTTTCGGGAATATAGTGGGTGAGGGAGGAGGGGTAGTAGGAGTATAACTATTGCAGCCTATACCAACTACGTTTACTCGTGATTGCAGTTCCCAAGAGTTGAAAAACTAACTGATGTCACCGCATACCCACTACATTCACTAGAGATTGCAGTTCCCCAAGATTGGTAAAATTAACTGCTACTGCCGCCCCCAGTACCCCACTACACACCGATCCCCAATGTAAATTAGGAGCTCTTCGCTTTCTATATCTCCCCATCGTCTTCATCTCCCCTGCCCCCAATCCCTACAAAACGAGAACCGCCACATCAACTCTGCGTGAGAAGAGTCTCCAATGGCGATTTGAGGATTGAGCCTGCTGGATATGGACTTCAGCAAGGAGTTCACCATTGAGTTTGCTGTTCATACCCATGGCAGCACCAAGTTGAATGTGATGTAGACCAACGATCAGGACTCAGTGAAGGTCTGCCTCGCCAAGTTCAAGCATAATCTGCAGGAGGACAAGCACAAGGTCGCGGGACTAGACCTTGTGCCCGTCCGTCCATCTCCTAGCAGGGACCAGCGGATCACCGTTGCCCAGGTATGCATGCGGGAGAGGTTCTCATCTACCATTACTATAGGGCCATCAGAGGTTCTGGAGCATTCGCACATTCCATTGGCACTACTGATTGCACCTTCACTACGATGGAGAGCGGGAAGAATGCCATTGTGCTTTACCATTAGGCCATCTGGGGCAAAAAGCTCGTTGACATCCAGAAGCAATACAAGATCATCGGCAACGGGCAGGAGAAGGACTCCGTGGTTGACCTCACCGCGTCCATCATCGACCCCTGCTATGCCAACATGGAAGAACATGTGGATACAACAGACCCGGACACGTGGGAGGTACCTCTGAATCTAACCTACATCACCTACGTAGCCAGGGACGCATACATATGCTTGGACATGTACAGGCGGATTTGGACATGAGGGCGTGTCTTCTTCCCATAACTGAGGAGTACACAGAGAGCCGCATCGTCATAATCAAGCGTGCCATGAAGATCTAGATGGTGTACTTTGTCTGTTTAAGCACCTTTATCATCTGCTTGTTTCATGCATTATCCTATGTGTAATTATCTGTTTTATTCGAAATATTTCGTCTAAGAACCCATTAACCTGTTTGCCTTTTATTTTTTGTGTGGCTATTTGCTTATCTCTATTCTCTATCTCTACTCCTATAAAAATCTGAGCTGGTGATGATGTGTGCTTGCCATCTTTCACCAGTAGCCGTTGGATCTAGATCTGATGCATACGAAGCAAACTGCTGCAGTTTTGAAAAAAGATGCTCGACACTTGTTTTCATATTTAGAAACAACTCCTTTTCTCTCACAATCAACATTATATCTTCCCGACCACATCCAGAAGGCCATGGAATGCGGGCATCTTACTAGTGTATGTAACTAGTTCACTGGGCTGATGAGTTTCCTTTTTTTAAGGTCCAGTTGGTATCAACTGGGTCGTGGCCGTCCAGCGCAGGATTCTTTTCGAATGGCTATTTTCTTTCAATGCAGTTTTACCGTTCCTATGTTTTCCCCTCTTTAATAGTATGTATATTTATATTTTATTATTTATATATATGTATATATATTAAAAACCTAAGGTTCCTGTTTGACCCGTCATTCGTCCAACGTTTGTATAGACCTTACCACTTCCTTTTTCTCTTTTTTATTAATCTTATCTTTGTTTTTTCTCCCACTTTCTTGTTTGAGGTAATCTGATTTTTCTCCCACTAGTTTTCCCTAGAACCAACTCAAATGTCCCACGTCTAGCCTAAAAGATAATAATACCCCACATCTTATTAACTCATCAAATTAAAATATTATTTTATTTCATAAATGATAAGTTCTTACAAAATGATAATAATAATAATAATAATAATTGTTTAACAATAAGCTTGCAAGTTAATTACTGGTGAACATAAGCTTGCTAATATTTTACTGACCAATGCAGTAATAGACGTGCAACCACATGTTTATGTTTTTATAACATTTCTCCATCAAGCCCAACATGATAACCCAGCCCAGAAAATTTGTATATTTCAAAAAAAAATAATTGTAAATGGGCTGTAAATTCTAACATAACATACAAATGGGTTGGATAGACGCTACATTATTGTTTCACCCAGCCCACCAAATGCACTCACTGACATGTGGGCTAATAGGTTGAATCATAAGCAAGGCGTTGGATTTACATCCAATGGCCGGCATTCTTCTTCAATCTCTCGTCTTCTTCCTCCAGCGCTGGCGGGACCGCATGCTCAAGCTTCCGGCGCTCGAGTGAAACACTACCCCACGGATGACCAAACCATCCATCCACTCCTCCACACCTCTTGTTATTCTCCGCCGAGTGTAGCCCCAGCTCGCACCAAGCCAGTCAAGTCTCGCACTCCTCTCCATGTGCGACTCCACTACCGTGTCTTCCCCATCTCTGGGTCATTCCCGTCTGGGGCCTCACCGTCGTCCACCGCTTTAGTGCGCTCGGCGCGGCATGGTCAACATGGTCAACAAGCGATAGTCATCGGAAGACGACTGTACATGGAAATGCTGACAGTGGGGACGCACCACGTCCATGGATGCGCGCATGCAACTGCCTCCTTTTTGCATGGAAAAAAATGTTTCCTCCACTGAAGTTGGGACCCACCAGCTACATCTCTGAATGTAAGTAAGTGCGTCCTTATTACACGCACAAATGATTCCACCCACTGACAGGCGGGACCCACCAGCTACATCTCTGCACGCAAGCAAGTACCTCCTCATTACGCGGAAAAAAGTTTCCTCCCCATGACAGCTGAGACCCACCAGCTACATCTTCGCACGCAAGAAAGTGCCTCCTTATTACCTGCAAGAAAAATGATTCCTCTCGCTGCTAGCTGGGGCCTACCCGATTTGTAGGCTGGCATGTGGGCCTACTAAGTTGACGTGTACGCATCCCTTTGTCAACTTAGTTAACAAACAATTCTAGCAGAAGTGATCGTTGAATCTTAATCCAACCGCTGTGCTACTTCTTCAACCTCTAAACTGCTTGCTCCACCCAAACCAGCTCCGGTCGTATCGCCTGCTCCCGCCTCCCGTGGTCGGCTATGCTATCACGCAGGCATCACAGCCCCACACTACTCCCACCACTGGCAGGCCTTCCCTTTGCTCACACACCCCATGTTATTTTCTGGCGATGGCAGCCTCACACCACAGTCGAAGCAGTCAATCCTCATACTCCCCTCCATGCAGGCATCCACTGCTGTGTCTTCCCTGGCTCCGCGTCATTCCCTTCCTAGACCTCGACGTCATCCACCGCCCTAGTGCTCTCGGCACGGCGTGGCCAACGTGGTCAACGAATGACAGCCATCGGAAGACGACTATATGCGATGACCCTGACAGATGGACACACCAGCTACATCTTTGGACACAAGGAAGTGCCTCCATATTAGGCGCGAAAAAATGATCCCTCGCACTGATAGCTGGGACCCAGTAGCTATATCTTAACACGCAAGGAACTGCATCCTTATCCTCCCTGACAGTTGGGACCCACCTGATCGAAGCATACGTAGTGTTGTTTGTCTGGTCGCGAACGTGTATGTACATACTGGTCGATCAGTCTCTCTGCATTGATGAACCGTGTCCGAGCAAGCAGCGGCATATGTAGTAGTAGAGCCCCCGACGTAGCAGTTCAGGTAGTCCCTTCTAAACTATGTACACGTATGTACAGCCACATGCTGAAAAATATGGCTACGTACATACATATGAGCGGGGGCTTGAACGCCTAGTCGCGCATACGTACTGCCAGGGCTCGTGTACATGGAGATGCAGTGGACGGCAGCAACGACATCATGTTCATCAGTAGCCAACTAGCTGGGTCGGAACAAAGAAACTTCGTCGTGTTCATCGGGAGGCAACAGAACGTGTCATGTTCATCGGGAGCCAACTGGCTTGGACGGAACAGCCGGAACGGGGTCTGGCGTACCACAGAATAGAGGAAAACATCCTTCTGTTCGATCACGTATAGTCAAAATTGGGTCCTGTTCATCGGGAATGGTCTGGCCTACCGCAAAACGGAGGAAACAGACTTTTGTTCGAGCACCTACGGTCAAAACGGTTCTTGTTGATCGGGAGGGGTGTGACGTACTGCAAAACAGAGGAAACAAACTTCTGTTTGAGCACCTACGATCAAAACGGGGTCATGTTCATCGGGAGGGGTGTGGCATACCGCAAAACGGGACTCCACGGGCTACTGTTCATCCACCATCAACTGCCTCTCGCTCCAGCCTCCACGGGGGTACTGTTCATCCATTGTCGTCCTACAGCCTCCACCGGCTACTGTTCATAGAGCCTCCACGGGGTCCTATTCATCCACCCCCAACCGGCTCGGGTGTGGCGGCCTCCTCGGGGTCCTGTTCATCCAGCAACAATGGCCTAATACCACAGGGTCCTATTCATCCAACCCCCACCGGGAACTGTTCATCCACAGCCAACCAACTGGCTCGACTCACCATGTCTTGACTCGTTCTACGTATCGCTCGCACGGTAGAAACGATCACTGTTCATCGAGAGGCAACCCAACACCGGCTGGCTACATCTCGCACGGGGGCTTGATCAGCTTCAGTTAGCAGCAGTAGCAAAGGAATCGCTCGGGTTCAGTTGACAGCCAAGGGATCAATCGCTCGGGTTCAGTAACGTAGCTAGTGCGATCGCTCGGGTTCAGTTAGCCAACGCCTTGCATACACACGCGTACACGAGAGAAACGCGCAAACCATAGTGCATCGCACGGCCCCGACCACCCATCGTAACCGGGAACTCCCTGATATTTTCCTCACCCTCGCCTCTACCAAGAATATTTCCATCATGGACGGCCCAAAGAATGTCTTGCATGTGCATCTCCGGCCCACCCAGGACGAAAAGCCCAGTTTCTGTCATATTGTTTTGTCAGAGAAGTAGGAGCCCACCACATCTATGATGATACGTGTTTTTGTCACAATTATTTTCATAGATGTGTCTTAAGCATGATGGTTTTTTTTCGTTCAGGCCAAAATGTCACAGATGTGTTTTTGTAGTATTGACACCCAGCAGCCTCTCCCTCGTCCACCTAGCCCACCTCTGCAGCTCCCCGATGCCGGTAGCCTGCACGGCGGACACGAACACAGTGAGCACAGAGAGCACAGTGCGCCGCATTACCGAAACGTCCCACCATGTGCCTTGTTGCTTGGCCGTGTCCCTCCACTATGCTTGGCAGCATCTTCTTGATCTTTTACTTCGAGCCTAAGCTCCTCTCGCCCCCACCCTCCTCTCCAAAACCCTCTTCGGCGGACCCGAGATCGGCCACCTAGCCACCTATAAAAGCAGCTCGTCCCAAGCCCTTCTAGCCATCCACCACTCCTCCTGTGGCCACATACCGAAGCTCTAGCTAGTGTGGCAAGGCTGGGAGGGCTGCCACCGGACCTCGCCGGAGCTGGCCGTGGACCCCCTCGGACACCCACCTGCTCTAGTGCTCCCCGAACATGTTTGTGTGGTCCTCCTGAGCGTTAAGGTGCTCTTGGTTTGTCGGAATCTTGCCGGAATTGCCAAGTCCAACAGGCTCGGCCGCCCGCCATCTCTGGAGACGACCGTATGCCTCTGTCCTTGCTTCAGGTACCTGCATTTTTGTCTCATTGAGCCTGATCCACCCTCCCTCCTCTCTGGCTATCATCGTGGCCTCCTCGCAGGAGAAACACCAGTGACAGCGCCGCCCTCTCTGCTTCCCTCTCTCTCTCTATCTCTCTCCCTCAAACCTGACAGAGGGCCCCACTTGTTAGCCTCTCTCCCTGTCGCCCAAATGGGTATAAGTGGAGGCGTATTCTGAAAATAGGCCTTCGACGTGGCCTCTTCTGGAATTTTTGATTTTTCAGTTAAATTCATATATTTTGATTCAACTTTGACCAACAATATCTCCTAATTTATAAGTCCAAATGAGTTGATTCTTTTTACACTAGTTTTGTTATGAGCTAACCTTTCTCCATGCAAAAGTTGAGAATTTTTGTTGCTTTATATATTTTCTGGTGCAATAAAAACTTTATGTGATATTTTCCTTTTTGCATTTTCAAATATTTTAAGAAGGTTCTGATTGCTTTGGACAAGAACAGGAGTTTTGTGACACTCCTCTGAACTAAGGCAAGCCACAACAACCATTTGCAAGGATGGCATTGCAATAGCAATGATTTTGCTTGACATAAAATTCATTTTAGTGCATTTAATTGATTTAACTTGCTATATGAATCATTATGCATGTTGTGTATTCATGTTATATCTTGGCAGTAGCATACATGTCATCTTGATATTATGTGTAGTAGAGATTGTGCTCTATGTTAATGCTTATGATGATGCATTTACTTTTTCATGACCCGTGTATCTCATCTCATACTATGACTCAATTTATTCTAAACTCAAGTTAAACATGATTTTAATTCAAGTTGAACAAGTTGTTAATCGAGTCATGGTGCCACTGAATCGAGCTCATCAGTGCAACCACACTTGCCTGGATAGCGAGGCCCTAATCCAGTTTATTGTCATGCTTCTCACCGGTGCCTCCAACTAGGGAAGGTTGTATGGTACCATTGTGCCTGTTTGGGATCGTTTTTATTTTGCCATGACGGTGGCCGCCCATGAAGGTGGCAGATGTCCAGAGTGGGCATCCAGGGCCACTCATGACTTAGCCCAAAGGGGAGTTTGTCGGAGTGGTTAGGAGAGTGACATGCAATAGATTGGTTTTGTCGGAATATCGTTAGACCACCCGAATGGAAGCACGAGGCCATGAATTCCGTGGCGTGGGTATAGTGTACTAACCTCTACAGAGAGTATAATCTGTCGATTGCCTGGTCCTCGGTTATGGACACAATTCGTATTAGGTCACTCTCTCGGTCAACAGTAATAACGAACCTGCACACTAAATATTCTGAGATTGCACATACAAAAGTTAGTGGTCTCGTAATGACGACAAGGTTAGTTTTGAAAGTGTTCTAGTGAGGATCACGATGGTAAGTTGATCATATGGGTTCCATGGTAACCCGAGATAGTAAATTGGTCCAAGTGGCTGATGTCTTTGCACCACACACACTTCATGGATACTGTCACATGTTCATGCATTAACCTAAATAAATTCCTTGTTATTGTTTGTCATATTTGCCTTGTTTGTTGTGAGCTTGCGAGTACATTCAAAGTACTCACCTGGCGTGTCATGCCAGTTTCATGAGAAGTTGTACCAGGAGTTGGAGTTGTACCGTTTGTCGCGATCTAGGTCGTGTCCCAGCAGTGTCCCTGTGAGATGGAGTTCCTCTACGTCGTCGTTTCGCTGCAATGTAGGAGTATCATCGAGGCCCCGGTTCTGTGACTAAATAACGTACATAAGTTCAGTCGCACCATGTGTGCCGCTTGGCCTCGCTTCATCATGTACTCATCGAACTTATGTATACGCTAGATATAAATAAAGCGGTTATTTTCTATACCAAGTTGTTGGGTATTGCCAGAAGACTTGATCTCTGGCTAGCAATGCAAGGTAAACCGACTGCTCTGAGCCGGGGTGCCACATGTGTGCACACCAAAAAAATAGAAAATAAACAAGTAAAACTAAGATAACTATTGGGTTGCCTCCCAACAAGCGCTATTGTTTTACGCCCCGAGCTAGGCGTAATGCATAGTTTCAAGTGTTGTCATATTTAGTTTTCTCATCTTTTGATGTGTGTTCATCAGGAGGCTTTTCAAAAACAATATGGAACACATCATCAAACAAAATCTTAGCATTATTAAGCTGGCTATCCCAAATCCTTGTCGGTTCCCTTTTACAATCCAAGAATATTGTTGATTGAATCCATTGAAAACTTGTTGGATTATGTTTAAAGGCGATACTTCCTTCTTGATTTTTTCATCAAAAGTGTGGTTAGCACGAAATAAATACCTCAATAAATAATCTTTGTTGTATAAAATATCATCTATCACAGGACATTCATGGCTCATATTGTAAGAGTTAAAGATCTCTCTAGCCTCTCACTATGTAATCAAATTGATTCATGAGGACAAGAGTAGCTATCTTTTTAGCCTTACGGTTGTTTCTAACACAACTCATACAAAAATCTTTGCAAAGTGGGATGAGTCTGAATGAATCTTCTCTCAAGCTTAAGAACAAGTGAGGAAACAGCTTCCGCACAATTTTTGGTTCTTTCAAGAATAGGAATATCATCACAAACCAAAGTTCCCGTAAAATTAAACAATTCCTGAATAACGCATTTTCCTATGATGTTCCCACTCCCCATTACAAAAAAAATAGCATCTAGATTTGAGGGAATTTTAACCTAAGGGATTTTAGCATCCACTCCCTCTTCACCTTTTTCGATAACAAAATCAGACAAGATAGCAACTTCAAGCAAGCAAACAAGCAAAAAGACAAACATTTTTTGTGTGTATTTTTGTGAGAATGTTTTAGAAGTGTGGGAGATTAAAACAAGAGGAAAATGGAAAATGAAAGTAAATGGAAGGAGATGAAAGTTTATGCGATCGTACTTGATAGGTTTTGGTGATGTCTCCCCAGCAACGCGCCAGAAATTCTTCCAACTACTTGTAAGTTGTGTTGGGATTTCCCGGAAGAGGAGAGGATGATCTAGTATAGTAGAGTTAAGTATTTCCCTCAGTTAAGAACCAAGGTTATCAATCCAGTAGGAGAACCACACAAGACCTCCTCAACAACACCTACACACAAAATAACCAATAATTGCACCCAATGCAAACAAGGGGTTATCAATCTCTTGGCGGTTAATTGCGATCAAATATCGTAGTGATAGATAGATAAAAAACACAAAATAAAATAAAAGTAAATAAATTGCAGCAAGGTAGTTTCGGATTTTAATATATGATAATGATAGACCTGGGGCCATAGTTAAACAAATTACTGTTGGGGAATTGATAGAAAAGTGCATAGTTATGACGATATTCAAGGCAATGATCATGTATATAGGCATAATGTCCGAGACAAGTAGACTGACTCCTGCCTGCATGTACTACCTCTCGCATTGCAAGATAAATCAATCTAGTTGGCCAAACCAAACGGATAGACCGGAGAGAAATACAAAGGTATACCAATCATGCATAAAAGAGTTCAGAGAAGACTCAAATAATATTCATGAATAATCTCATCATACAATTCATCTGATTCCAACAAACACACCGTAAAAAATGATTACATTGAATAGATCTCCAAGAACATCGAGGAGAACATTGCATTGAAGATCAAAGAGGGAGAAGAATTCATCTAGCTACTAGCTATGGACCCGTAGGTCTGTGGTAAACTACTCACACATCATCGGAAGGGAAGCAAGGTTGATGTAGAGGCATTCTGTAATTCATTCCCCCTCCGGTAGAGTATCGGAAAAGGTCTCTGGATGGGATCTGTGAAGAACAGAAACTAGCGGCGGAAAATGTATTTTGGGCCGCTGTCTGATCTATTGGGAATATTTTGGAATATATAGAGTAGGAGTTAGTTCAAGAGGTGCCACGGGGGGCCCAAAATCCTGGGGCATGCCTTCCCCCTCAGGGCGCGCCTGGTAGGCTTGTAGCTCCTCGTGATTCTTTGGGTCTTCTCCTGAAGCTTCTAGGGTCCCTTATGGTCCAGAAAAAACTGTTAAAAAGTTTCGTAGCATTTGGACACCGTTTGGTACTGATTTTCTGAAAAGCCAAAAATAAGCAAACATCAGCAAGTGGCACTGGGAACTATGTTAATAGGTTAGTCCCCAAAAATGATATAATTGCATAACAAACATGCAAGATTGTTACTATAATAGCATGGAATAATAATAAAATTATATACATTGAAGACGTATCATGGCTCAAGGGCTCCAACCTTGCCGAACTGGGCTCAGAGGCTTCACTTTGTTCCCTTGCCCCCTAGCTGTATCCAGGCTTGGGGTGCTTCACTTCCCCTCGACATCTTGTGGGCTCCGTCCTCGCTGCTTCCGCCCACTTGGGCTCACAACTCCCCATCAAACCCTCACCACAATTACATTCGTGGAGCTACAACCATCACAAGACCCTCCATCCAACTCCACGAGTCAGCCAAAGACTCGGGGCTACTCCCACCAGATGCACTGCCGTGCCCTAGTGTCTACGAAAGATAAAGTAATCATGGTGCATTGTAGATGCCGCTGGACTCGGTCCTCCTAAGTTGACCATATTCAATGAGAGGTCAGACCCCCCCGGCTCTCCCTATGCGATGGGATCCAGTCTCCCCTTCGGGGCTCCAAGCCCAGCAAAGCACACTAGCTCCACCCCACGGTCAAGCTGACGGATATCTCCAACAACATAGAAGGTAGGAAGGTCTGACACCTTGCTCTCCATGCATGGTTTTCGTTGGCTTCCTCCTAGGGACAATGCGCTCGATGGATCATATCTGACCTCTTTGAAGAGGTCGCATGCCTGCCAAGCAAAAGAACTTTGAAGCCAAATGTCTCCAACAACAAAGAAGACAGGAGGTCGGACACCCCGCTCATTGTGCATGCTTGTCCTTGATTTCCTCCTACGAGCGACAAGCCCAAAAGATCGTGTCATCTCCAACAAGGCGAGCTGGCACAAGATCATTTCCCTCAAAAGGATACACAAGACTCCCTTGAGACCTCGCCAAGCAGTCCAAGACGACACATTCGATTCAACAACAACCCTGATGAAGATAAGCTGCCGATGGAACAATACGCTGAGGATGCCCAGGAGGCCGCACAACTGGCTAACCTGAGTATTTCCAAGGTCGGACATATGAAGAAAGGCCATGATTATTGCAAGAACAACAGGAACACCCCTAGGTTCTCATTCCTGAAGATAAAAGACTCCAACTCTAGATATGCTCGGGGGCTAATAATGCTACAATACACCGGGATACCCAACTATTGGAAAACTTAGTAGAAAACCGAAAAATTTGCGATACGATCACCCATGAACAATACCAAGATGCATATAAGGTTTGGATCAATGATCATTACCGAATTTGGAGTGCAGTGGAAGTAGAAAAGTCCGTGTAGATCATACTTTGGAGTCCCTCGAACCATTCATGATGTTCCGGCGAACCGCCCTCGAATGATCCCTCAAACGAAAGACCGAAAGCACGGCCTCTCTACTTGGTTGCATGTATGCGATCTTCATGATGTGGTAGCGCTTCAACATCCAGAGCTAACCATCATTGGATAATTGGAGGGAGGAGATTAGAACCACATTGGGATTCTAATTATGAGGATTAGAGGAACTAGGTCTAGCTCTAATTAGATCAACTAGAACTAGAACTAGATGAACATGAGGAGGCTCCACAACTTGTTTCACAAAAGGGCCTAATACCTCAAGTATATATACGTCAGAGGGGGGAGAAGGGCTGCCACCAAGGAGGGAAAGGGGGGCACTTCCTATTGGGCCATGTGGCCCAATACTCCTTCCACCATCAGGACTTTTCAGGCCCATTTATATTGAATTAAATATAAAATCCCTCTAACAATTACTAGAGAATTTCATTATTATTTTAACACCTTGGAAACATTTTCCACCTATATACTATTTGTCGGTAATACCTGGTATTGCCCAATAAACTCCGAAGCCCTTCCGGTGACCCCCAAACGTTTCTAGTTCCGCTCAAAACTATTTTGAATATTATGAAACAATTACACAAATAAATGCTAGATACTCTCGTCTTACTAACACGTAGCAGATCGTGATTACCTTAATCTTGTGACCTGTAGGTTCATTAAATCATAGACATGAACGAAAATCCTTCCTTCAATGACCGATAGCTGGACCGTGGACGCCCACATTGATCCCTATGATTAGATGAATGGCATTCGAGTGAACCTTTGGTTATCTTGTGGTGTTCCCTTTGCTTCGCGATACCTGACAAAACCTGAGGTGTTTGTCAGTGTCAAAACTGGTGGATCTCAGGTAGGGGGTCCCGAGCTGTGGATCTTGGATCAATGGGGAACAAGGGACGAAGGACACGATGTTTACCCAGGTTCGGGCCCTCTCGAAGAGGTAAAACCCTATGTCCTACTTGATTATATCGAAGTGTATAGGATGATTACAGAGTCGATCTACCACAAGATCAGATGAACTAAACCCTAGGCGAGTAGGATGGTAGTTGTTGTTCTAGCCTCTACGGACTAAACCCGCTGGTTTATATAGACCAGGGGTACTAGGGTTACACATGGTCAGTTACAAGGAAGGGATAAACATGTCGATTCTTCTTATCCTGACTTGGTGGACACACCAAGGCATCAAAGACTTCCTGTCTGGATATGGAGTCACCTCATAGTTAGGCCTTCTAGCAGTTGCAGTGCGGCCCACCTTGTCTGGCCAATGAGAGATAGGTCGGCAGCCTGAGGACCCCCTAATCCAGGACTCCCTCAGTAGCCCCCAAACTAGCCTCCAACGTCGGCGTCCCACGATTCATGAAGTCTTTATATGTCCGAAGTCTCCGGCTTGCGATGAGGGAGTCCTGGATTAAGGGTCCTCGGACAGCCGGACTATATGCGCATGCCGGACTGTTGGGCTATGAAGATACAAGATAGAAGACTTAGTCCCATGTCCGGATGGGACTCTCCTTTGCATGGAAGGCAAGCTTGGCGATTCGGACGTGTAGATTCCCTTCTCTGTAACTGACTCTGTGTAACCCTAGCCCCCTCCGGTGTCTATATAAACTGGAGGGTTTAGTCTGTAGGACGACAACAATCATAATCATAGGCTAGTTTCTAGGGTTAGCCTCTACGATCTTGTGGTAGATCAACTCTTGTAATACTCATATCATCAGGATCAATCAAGCAGGAAGTAGGGTATTACCTCCATAGAGAGGGCCCGAACCTAGGTAAACATCATGTCCCCCGCCTCCTGTTACCATTAGCCTTAGATGCACAGTTCGGGACCCCCTACCCGAGATCCGCCGGTTTTGACACCATCATTGGTGCTTTCATTGAGAGTTCCACTGTGTCGTCATCATAAGGCTCGATGGCTCCTTCAATCATCTACAACAACGCAGTCCAGGGTGAGATTTTTTTCCCCGGACAGATCTTCATATTCGGCGGCTTCACACTGCGGACCAACTCGCTTGGCCATCTGGAGCAGGTCGACAGCTACGCCCCTGGCCATCAGGTCAGGTTTGGAAGCTTGAACTACACCGCCGACATCCGTGGAGACTTGATCTTCGACGGATTCGAGCCCATGACAGAGGCACCCTGTAGCCACGATGAGCATGACCTAGATCTGTCATCGGACGGTGCTGGGAGATAGCACATGTAACCGCTCCGGCCCTAGATCTAGAGTAGAGCGCGCCATCCGAGGACAGGAAGCTCAACCCCGCTACCAAAGCCGCAGACTCAATGGTGTTAGATCCGAACACAGATCTAACCTCCAACGAGGTCTGTGTCATCGGACCCTCGGACTCATCTCCGGCCATGGGTCCCGAACCACGGGTATCCGCGCCCATCGAATCTGATTGGGCGCTGATCTTGGAGTTCAGCTCTGCGGACACCTTCCAACACTCGCCCTTGGGCGACGTGTTAAACTCATTAAAATATCTCTCCTTGTTAGGAGATTCTTGGCCGAACTATGTCCAGCTTGAGTGGGAAGCGGACGACGAAGAACTTCGTTGCCCACCCACCACCCACTTGATAGCCACTGTCAACAATTTGATCGACATGCTTGACTTCGACTCCGAAGACATCGACGGTATGGACAACAATGTGGGAGAGGAACAAGAACAACCGCCCACAGGGCACTGGACAGCCACCTCGTCATATGACATTTACATGGTGGATACACCCAAAGAAGACAATGGCGAAGACAAAAAAGATACAGTTGAGGATAAGCATCCTGAGAAGCAGCCGAAGTGTCAGCGTCAGTGGCGCCGCTCTAAACCACGCCATGGTAAAAACAATGATACAGACACAAGAGACAATAGCACTCTAGACGATGCCGAAGACGAAGACGACCCCGCCCAGCCAAGCTTCAAACAAGCCGGACGGGAGGACAGGCGAGCCAGCCCTGATGAACAGGCCATCAATGAAGACTCGGAGAAAGATAATTACATGCCTCTCTCCGAGGATGAGGTGAGCCTCGGCGATGAAGAATTTACCGTGCCGGAGGATCCCGTCGAGCAGGAGTGCTTCAGGCGCGGGCTTATAGCCACTGCAAAGAGCCTGAAGAAAAAACAGCAGCAGCTTCAAGCTGATCAAAGTCTGCTCACTGATAGATGGACCGAGGTCCTGGCAGCCGAGGAAGACGGACTCAAGCGCCCAACCAAAAGTTACCCGAAGCGCAGGTTGCTACCTCAACTCAAGGACGAGGCACTAGAGCCCACACTACCAGTGCATGATGCGGCTGACCGACCACCGCATGGTCGAGATAAAGCGGCGTATCAGTCCGAACACCAGCCCGCACCCCATCGCCGAACAAATAGAAACGCAAAAGCTCAGGGATACACACATGACCTGCGGTGTGACTTGGAAAACAAAGCAGGACAGCCCAGATCGATCTATGGATCGCGGGGGCGCGCCCCAATGCACAACAATGGCCATCACGCTGGATATGATAAATACACACCTGTCTGGGCCGACTACCGCAGACCGGCTCCATCCGAGTTGCGTCCCAACATAGCCCGACATAGAGGCGCCGCACACCTGCTATGCGTCACTGATGAAGTAATGGAACATGAATTCCCAGAAGGGTTTACCCATAAACATTGAATCATATGATGGGACAATAGACCCCGCGGTATGGATCGAGGACTTCCTTCTCCATATACATATGGCCCGCGGTGATGATCTCCATGCCATCAAGTACCTCCCGCTAAAACTCAAGGGACCAACTCGGCACTGGTTGAATAGTCTGCCCGAAAACTCCATTGGAAGTTGGGAGAACCTGGAAGATGCATTCCTTGACAACTTTCAGGGCACTTATGTACGACCTCCGGATTCTGATGACTTAAGTCATTTAATCCAACAGCCCGGAGAGTCAGCCAGGAAATTCTGGACTCGGTTCCTAACTAGAAAGAACCAGATCATCGACTGTCCGAATGCCGAAGCCCTAGCGGCCTTTAAGCATAACATCCATGACGAGTGGCTTGCCCGACACCTCAGCCAAGAGAAGCCGGAGTCCATGGCAGCCCTTACGACGCTCATGCCCGCTTTTGTGCGGGCTAGGATAGCTGGCTAGCTCGTTGCAACATCACCTCAAGTAAACCTGGCACTTCCGATGCTAGAGATAGCAACGGCAAGCCCCGACGCAACAGACACAAGCGTCAAAATTATGGTGATAACACCGAAGACACAGCCGTCAATGCCGGATTCAATGGGTCCAAGTCCGGTCTGCGGAAAAAGCCATTTCAGAGAAACAATCCGGGCCCGTCTAGTCGGGACCGCATACTCGATTGTCCATGTCAAATCCACGACACCCCCGATAAACCAGGCAATCATACCAATAAAGAATGTTGGGTCTTCAAACAGGTCGGCAAGTTAAACGCCGAAAACAAGGAAAAGGGATTGCAAAGCGACGACGACGAGGAACCCCCGCCACTGAACACAGGGGGACAGAAGAAGCCCCCCCCCCAGGTAAAAACGGTGAACATGGTATATGCCACACATATCCCCAAAAGGGAGAGGAAGCGCGCACTAAGGGACGTCTACGCAATGGAGCCAGTCGCCCCAAAGTTCAACCCATGGTCCTCCTGCCCGATCACCTTCAATCGCAGGGACCACCTGACTAGTATTCATCATGGCAGTTTAGCCGCACTAGTCCTTAACCCCATTATTGATGGATTCCACCTCACACGAGTCCTCATGGACGGTGGCAGCAACCTGAACATGCTCTATCAGGATACAGTGCAGAAAATGGGTATCGATCCCTCAAGGATCAAGCCCACCAAAACCACCTTTAAAGGTGTCATACCAGGTGTAGAGGCCTGTTGTACAGGCTCAATCACACTGGAAGTGGTCTTCGGATCCCCGGATAATTTCCGAAGCGAAGAGTTAATCTTTGACATCGTCCCCTTCCGCAGTGGTTATCATGCACTGCTTGGACGAACCGCATATGCTCGATTCAATGTGGTGCCGCACTATGCTTACCTCAAGCTCAAGATGCCCGGACCTCACGGTGTTATAGCAGTCAATGGGAATATGGAGTGTTCCCTCCGTACTAAGGATCACACCATGACCCTTGTAGCAGAAGTACAGAGCGGCCTTCTTAGGCAGACCCTCAATTCAGCAATAAAGCCCCCGGACACCGTCAAGCGAGTCCGAACTACTCTGCAGTAGGACCGTCCGGCTCGTCCAGAGCTGACCTAGCAATTCGAACTCCGTCCTAGTCCCAATCAAGCAGTGAAGTTGGTGTCGCGCGTACATAATTACGCACTTAAAATACCATGGGCATAGACGGAGGCACTATTAGACTGCGGTCCACACCGCGGATCAACCGCGCCTGGATCCGCATACCTTCACTTTTTCTCCTCCTTTCAGGTTTTTCTCTTCTTGAGGCTTTTCTAATAAACTGATCATCGGACCCATCGCGGAAGGATACACCAATAAAGGCAAGGGGCTTCGACGTATAAGGGAATTCCCAGGTGGTCTCTGCTAACGATCGTTATTCCTATTTTACATACCTGCACGCAGCCCGCTCTTGGTAATGGCATGTCAAATAGCCTTATTTGCTTATCGCACTACTTGTACACATACGCCTTGACGTATTAATGAAACTACAATGGAAAATAATTTGCAGCGTCCGCTCTTTACTTATTTTTTTTCCTTATATTTGTATTTATTGCATTCGTACATTCTGGTATGCTTTAATTCGCCAGGGGCTTCGGTGTACCCCATAACACGGCAAGAAAGTCCGAACACTTTATAGTATAGTTCGGCACCCCAAACATATAGCATTATATGCATCGACTCTGAATCATGTCTTGGGTCAATAGTTGGGTTGCCCGGCTCCTGTGCTTGCTACCTTATGTTCCGCTATATCGGCTAGAGTAGTAAAGGGAGAACTACTACGATTGTGTTCCGGTTCTTCCGGATGAGCACCTCTGTAGAGAAAACCGAAATCTGACTGTCATGATGCGGCAAGAGCTGGTCGTTGTTCGAGAGGTTTCAAATCCTTAAAGATTTTTTCCGCTTTATGCGAGGAATCGGTTTTTGTCCGATCAGGCGTGTATAGCGCCCCAAGTTTGGCCTTCTGAATACTAGGGGTTGCGCCAAAATTTAAAATTGTCGAACTCCTATGGCTAAGTGAGGGTGATAAAGCTGTATAGTCCGATTGCCTTGTTTGTTGTGCTAAACACCTCCTTAAAGGACCAAAGACTTGGATAAAGAGTGTTTAGATTTATCCCGAACACCCCCGTACTAGTTACGTGGGGGCAGATGCCGACAACTGGCCAACTTTCAGATTTCATAAATGGCCGAACATGAGGTAAAATTTTAAATAAACAAGCACTATATTGCATAACGAACTTGTTTTATATTACAAGATAGGATAACATGAATGCATTCATTCAAATATTACATCCTTCGCACATTGCTCTACCACAAGGCGGGATCCCTCCAGGACACTGTCATAGTATAGTTCGGGTCGGCAGTGCTCCTTGCCCTTAGGCGGCCCCTCGGTCACCAGCTTCGTGGCATCCATCTTCGCCCAATGCATCTTTTCACGGGCAAAGGCCATCCGCGCACCTTCAATGCAAAACGATCGCTTTATGGCTTCAAGCCGCGGGCAGGCACTAACAAGCCGCTTCACAAGTCCGAAGTAGCTACTGGGCATGGGCTCAGCAGGCCATAATCGGACTATGAGGTCCTTCATGGCCAGTTCGGCCGCCTTGTGCAGCTCGAGGAGCTGTTTCAGTTGGTCGCTAAAGGGCATCGGATGTTCTGGTCCAAGGTATTGGGACCAGAATAGCTTCTCCATAGAGCTCCCAGTTTCGGCTCGGTAGAACTCTGCGGCATCTGATATGCTGCATGGCAGATCCGCAAACGCTCCTAGAGAACTCCAAATTCGGGTAAGTAAAAAGAATGTCTCCTTCACATGCTTTCTTTGCATAAGAAAAGCCTTACCCGCCGCAATCTTCTTGGCCGCCTGGACCTCCTGGAAGGCCCTCTGGGCTTCGGCTCTGGCGTCTTGCACGCTCTGGAGGGCCTTGGCAAGCTCAAACTCTTCAGTCTTAGAGTCACGCTCCAAGGATTCGTACTTCTTGACGGAATCCTGGAGCTCTTGCTGGACCTCGCTGACCCGGGCCTCCTGCTTCTCGAACGCGGCGTGTTCCTTGGCCGCTTTGACTTCGGCCTCGGCTAACGCCTTCTTAAGGGTCGCCACCTCGGCCGTGGCCCCTAACAAAGTTCATGATGCTTTAATAAGCAGGAATCATTTATCCTTCATAAATATACATGCAGGGCACTACATACCTTGGCTTTCTTCTAGCTGCCTCTTCATGAGGCCGAGCTCTCCCTTGGCCCGCTCCAGGTTCTGCTTCAGTCCAGAGACCTCTGCAGTACGAGTGGTAGCAGCCAGCAGCAACGCCTACTTATTCACATAAGACATCTTATGTTAGACTCTTGTGAATATTATTTGATCCTCTGTTCGGTTTTTCTTTTCGAACACCAAACAGAGCATCAGGGGCTACTATCTACACTGTGATATTCTTTCACAATTTTATTACTTACCACAAAGCCTGTTAGAAGGCTAGTGCAGGCTTCGGTCAGTCCGCTCTTGGCGGACTGGGTCTTTTCGATCACCACACTCATAAGAGTACGGTGTTCTTCAACTGGAAGCGCTTCGAAGTGCTTCCAGCAATCTATCCGGTGCCTCTGGATGGAGAGAGGTCACCGGTGGAGGCGGCTCACCCCCTCGTTCGGGAGAGGCTGCCTGCCTGAATCCGGAGCCACTTGGGTCTCTAGAGCCGTATTCGGCTGGGGGCCAAACTGGATGCGGCCCCCATCATTAGTGTCCATGGGGGTCTTTCCCCCCATGTGTTCAGCAACCCGAGTTTCATCTCTAGCATCACCAGAATGGTCTCCCCTTGGTCTAATATCCTTTGAGACAACACATCAGTGTTGTCCGTGGCCTTGGGAGAGGAGGCCATCAGAAGGGACCCGTTGTTCATCGCCGACGGGTCCAGCGATCCCTCTGAAGAGGAGGATAGCTCGATGTTGGACTTGGCTGGACTGTAGGTGCGTGTTTAGCACATTAAAAAACAATAAAGTGAAAAGGCCAGAAATACTACTATGTCCGGATACTTACGATTTGGCCAGGGCCTTGACCCCGGGCTCCCACTCCTCGTCGCTGTTGGTGGCTGCGGCGGAGTAGTCCGGAAGGGAGGTTTTTCCCTTCTTGGACGCCTCGGCCTCCCCATGTGTGGAGGCCTTCCTCTTCTTTCTCCCCCCAGTAGGGGGGGAACGGATTTCCTCCTCCTCCTCCTCATCGCCTTCGGTGGAGGAGTGCGTCTTGGTGTCTTCGGATGTCACATCCAAAGAACCCTTGCGCCGGAGACCATCTCTAGTCCCCGTGGCCGTCTTCTTGGCTTTCTTCTCCAGCACCTCATAGGGCGCCGGAAATAGCATCCTCGTCAGGAGAGGTGTTTCTGGATCTTCCGGTAGCAGAGCCGGATAGTTAATCTGCTCTGCTATCATTACCCAGGCCTGAAAGATTAGCATGGAGGCTTAGGTTCCTCCCGCAGATATGCTAGTAAAAGATATATCTTGCAAAAGTGAAAACTTACTGGATTAGCCCGGCGTTTTGCATTGAGCCCGCGATTTTCGGTCGTGGGTGGTGGTACCTCGCTGGCCTTAAAGAGCACCTTCCAGACGTCTTTGTGCATCGTGCCAAAGAGCTCCAGTAGCGTCTGGTGCTTGGTCGGATCGAACTCCCACAAATTACAAGCCCGGTTCTGGCATGGAAAAATTCGGCGGAAGAGCATAACCTGGATCACGTTGACAAGCTTCATTTCCTTGCTTATCATGTTCTGGACACATGTCTGGAGCCCAGACAGTTCTTCCACTGAGCCCCAGGACAATCCCTTCTCTTGCCAGGAGGTGAGCCGCATGGGGACGCCGGATCAGAATTTGGGGGTCGTCGCCCAGTTGGTGCCGTGCGGCTCGGTAACATAGAACCACCCAGATTGCCATACCTTCACAGTATCCACAAAGGAGCCTTCGGGCTAGGTGACATTGGGCATCTTGCCCACCATGGCGCCTCCGCACTCCGCTTGTTGGCCACTCACTAGCTTTGGCTTCACGTTGAAGGTCTTCAGCCATAGGCCAAAGTGAGGTGTGATGCGGAGAAAGGCCTCGCACACGACAATAAATGCTGAGATGTTGAGGATGGAGTTGGGGGCTAAATCATGGAAGTCTAGCCTGTAGTAAAACATCAGTCCGTGCACGAACAGGTGGAGGGGGAATTCCATCCCGGGGACGAAGTGGGAAAGAAACACTACCCTTTCCTGGGGCTCCGGGGTGGGGACGATCTGTCCCTTGGCCGGAAGCCAGTGAGCTATGTCTTTGGCCAAGTACCCGAACTCCTGGAGATTCTTGATTTCCTGCTTCTTGACGGAGGAGGCCATCCACTTGCCTCCCGCTCTGGATCTGAACATGTTCGGAATGTTTTTTTGGCGGAGAAGGCGAAAGCTTGGGCGTTGGAGCTCGAGAATGGATGAGCAGAGGAAGGAGAAGGTGCGGGTGAAAAGGGGGAATCCTTATCCCTTTATAAAGGCAGTAGAAATCATGCGCCTCCCCACATGCCCTAAAACTCACTTATTCCCCAAACGCCATGCTAATGGCACGGTTGGGTTACCCATGCCCGTATTGATGAGAATCCCGTAATAAGGGGACACGATCTCTGCTTTGACAAGACGTGCCAATAAAACTGCCTCGGGAAATGTGTAGTAGCAGGTTGGGAAAACAGTTCGAATAATGACCGGGCCACGACATGATGTCACGCTATGAAGAAGTTGTCAGCAGATTAGACTCGTGGAATATTATACTCTCTACGGTGGTATGTGGAATTTGTTTTGCAGAGCCGAACATGACTCTTGTGTTCAAGATCTACTTTGGAGTATTCGGAGAAGGAACCCACCTTGCCATGCCAAAGACAATCTGCGCACAGGACTCAGTCGTCATTGAAGCCTCGTTCAGGGGCTACTGAGGGAGTCCTGGATTAAGGGGTCCTCGGACAGCCGGACTATATTCGTATGTCAAACTGTTGGGCTATGAAGATACAAGATAGAAGACTTCGTCACGTGTCCGGGTGGGACTCTCCTTTGCATGGAAGGCAAGCTTGGTGATTCGGATGTGTAGATTCCCTTCTCTGTAACCGACTCTGTATAACCCTAGCCCCCTCCGGTGTCTATATAAACCGGAGGGTTTAGTCCGTAGGACGACAACAATCATAATCATAGGCTAGCTTCTAGGGTTAGCCTCTACGATCTCATGGTAGATCAACTCTTGTAATACTCATATCATCAAGATTAATCAAGCAGGAATTAGGGTATTACCTCCATAGAGAGGGCCCGAACCTGGGTAAACATCATGTCCCCCGCCTCCTGTTACCATTAACCTTAGATGCACAGTTCAGGACCCCCTACCCGAGATCCGTCGGTTTTGACACTGACATGCGGGGCGAGTTCTCCTCCCCTCTCTAAGTATGGTTGACCATGGTTCGGCCGTCGAGGACCTTTCAATCCGTCGAGTCATCATGGGCCCTCAGCATTAATATTTCATCAAGGGCTAAAGACACCCCTTGATTTCCATGCGCCAATAGGAGGTGAACATGCTTGCGTCTTTCACAGAAACACCCCTCAGGGGCAAGGCAGGACGTACCAATTTAACAGGTCAGGAGCGTGACGCGTACTTCATCCACCCCAAATCAAGAAAGCAAGACAAACCTAGAGAAATCCAAAAAAATGGTCGTTGCCCCAGGTTCATCCTCACGCCCTCATGACCCTCTCTCCAGCGACTAGGCTAGCTGCTCAGTTCCACACCTCCAACTAAGCAGACTCCAACCGCAAGGATACCTTCCCGCTTCAGATTTGACATCTATTGGTGTCAGATTAATCTCCATGAACGGCGAAGCCTTTGCGGAGAACTTCCTGCCCCAAGCAAGGACGAGAGGGTATGGTTCGTGCCCTTTCTTTTTACGAGGTCTGGGTTTCCCTATTGACCCCTTCCCAGGAGGCCTGCTAGAGCTCTATGGGATCTAGCTCCACCATCTCACCCCCAGATCCATACTGCACTCTCGAGTTACGTTGCCCTTTGCGAGATGTTTTTGGGGTACAAGGCCCATTTTGAGTTATGGAGAAAGTATTTCTGCCTCGTACCTTGTACCCAAGGAGGGACAATCTGCAAAGTAAGTAGAGCGGAAGTATGATGTATAGCCGGGACAGGGTATTCGGCCGGGGCCCCGAAGAAGGATTCCAAAGAATGGACCATAGAATGGTTTTATATCGAAGATGTCGCTCTACTCGAACCATATCTGAGGGGCCTACCCGAATACTCAGGCGCTCCTTTAAAGAAGCGGTTCAATTGGCGGCCAAAAAGCCCTTCTAAATAAGAAAGTGCCGAGGTACAACACCTGGCCGCTAAGGTGAGGATACTGGCCCATGGCAAGTTAACCATCATTGATGTGATGGCTACCACCATTACCCGATGCGTGCAACCTCTCCAATAGAGGATGCACCCCCTATGGCGCTACAATGGAACAAACAACATGACCCATTACAAACGGCAGGGGCCTGATAACTAGGCAGCAATGGCAGCCCTTCTAGCCGGCCCCTTCAAAGGAAAAGAAGAAGAGTTTGCCAATCTGAGGAACAGGGATGGCTATGCGAGCTATAACCCCATTGAATGGGTAAGTTTAATCTTTACTTTCGTAGTTCAGACGTCACATACATATCTACTGATTGTATCTTCTATGTTCCTGAATAGAACTGGAGGCGCTTGGTTGAAGGCATCAGCTGCCCTTCGCCACAACCAGAGAGTCATTCTTGTGCTGAGGACACAGGATTCCACGATGATCTGGAGACATCAATCGATTTTGAGGACGGGTTCTTTTACCAGGAGAGTCTTAACGGCTCTAAGGTGGCTCTTATAGCCGACAATTCTGGGACCCTCCCTTCTTTTGCTATAAGTAACAAGAAGGCCTCTTCCAAAAAGGGCGTTTGTCTTGCGCCGTTCCTAGTATGCTGACATCTACTCCCAAGGGTCGTCGTACAACACGCCGAACACTAATGAGAGTGTTGCCTACCATGCTAGTACCAATCCACTGTGGGACTCCTAAGTGGAAGTTATCCACGGGGGCTACATCAACCGCACCCCGACCAACAGGTGAGCTTAAAGTTTGGTTCTCAACATGACCGCTGTGAATACTTATAATCTTTCTGTGATTTGCAGAAGAATTGTTCCGCCCCCACATCCGAAGACGTCAAGGACGTGCCAGGGGGTAACCCCGAACCAAGTTCTGCGGCTTGGGTCGGGGTCAATGTGGAAGCCTCCGCTGCAGACTAGCCTCCAGAGGATCCTGGCAATGTTTCGGTTACTAATTCCAAAGTCGAAAGTGTGATGAACCACCGGCGGCGGAAAGAGTCCTTGTGTCATATTGCATTTTTTGACAAGGAATTTAATGTGATTAGTTCGGTAGACGCATACCTTGGAGCGGCCTGAACTGGCCTTGGGGGAGTTGTCAATCTGTTGTTGGCCAATATGTAGGTACGCGATTGGTTTTAGAACTGAGCACAAATCTTAACCGAGTAGCCCCCAAGCCATAATTTGGGCGGGACGGCCGAGTTAAGGATCTGAAAGTGTATATATGTGTGGTATTATGCATGCCTCGAGAGAAAAGAAAAAAATCTATCCGAGAACCTGGATTTAAACCAAACATAGTTGGCTGCTGCAAAGGCCGAACTAGAGGAGGTCAAAAAGTTCACCACATGGTGAGTAAGGAAGTTCAATATGCATGAACTATCCAGGGTGCTGTGTCTAACACATGTTTCCCTTGTAGCAGCTAAGTCCATAGGTCCACTAAAAAGGACCCGGATGCCGCCAAAGAGTCCCAAAGGTACGCCAAATCGCAAGAAGCAGCTGGCAGTACTAGCTCGAAGCCATGAAGAAAGGAAAAAACTCAAGGCAGAAAAGTAGCAGCAGGCTGAAGAGATTGAGAGCTTGAAAACTCAGTTGGTCCAGGCCCTGAGGAGAACCAGAGATTGTAAGGTGAAATGTTTGGTGAGTAATATTTCCACTTGTGATCATGCGAAATATGTGCATCGTGGGAGTAAAAAGATAGGACATGTCTCTTGTTAGGTCTCCTTACAGGGCGTCCCGAAGAAGAGATGAACTCGTTTGGAGGGAACCTATTAAAGGAGTTGTCCATCATGCACGAGCAAACTCGGAAGGCGGTGAAGAGCCTGGTCAAGGCGTTATGGCCGACCGAGTCGCCTCCAGAAGTGATGGCCGAACTAGACAATTGATTCAAAAGAGCTCAACGTCGCTTTGAATTATGGAGGATATCAGCTTGCCGAGAAGGAACGCCTGAGGCATGGGCAATGGTGAAGACCTGTTTTACCAAACTTGAGCCAGAGCATATGGCTCGTGCTGGACCGGCAGGGCCGGATGAGCAAGAAATACCTCTTCGCTTGGTATATGACCAAGTGATGCTTGATGCTGGGTACTCCCAGGAGGATTATGCCCTAGATAGCCTGATAGATAATCTGGACAAGGAATAGGGTGTTTGATTCTCTGTATCTATTTACTTTATGTCAAACAATCTCCATCCATACTGTAAACATTGTCTTAACCAGCCATCGACTTCCGCCTCCCTAGCCAGTGACTGGAGAGTGTTCCATACTATGTGACCTGAGGAAACATGAAATCACTTCTAGTAACCAGGCAATCCGGCCATTTGGTGTGAACAGAAAAAATGTGTGCGAGGAGTTATGTTATATTATCATTTAACGTAATAAACATCTTCTGAAGAAAATAGTTCCTCCATGGGTTCCTTTCTTCGGGCTGTCATGTTGACCATGGGCGTGTTAGCCAGATACCTGCAGTATGCAGGTGTTAGGTCATTTTGGAAAAGAACCCCAGTGCTTTGGTGGTGAACACCAAAGTAGTTTCACTCCCCTCATGGCCGACCAATTATTTTCTTAAGAGTGCTAGCTTTCGGCTTCACCCGTCTGAGGTATGTACACGGCTGACCCGGTCGTAACAATCGTAGAGGTGCTCCCTTTACCCCCTCGCTGAACAATCGGGAACATAGTGGGTAAGCATAGGATCAAGGCAACCCAGCTTGGCAAAAACTTAAGTCAAAATGGTGCACATAATGGCTTAAAAACGAGACGTGAAGGGTGCAAACACGACAGAGGCGAATAGATGCACGAAAAGTATATTGATCGGCTTCGTTAAAGAAGCCCCCATGTAGATTCGGGTACTACATTTGAAGATGTATACCCAACGAAATTAACATAGTTTGGTCTAACCGAACATAGCCTGGGGAGGGGCTAACCACACGAACAAGTAAAAAGGAAAAAAAGGAAAAGGAAAACAAAAGCAAGGTGTAGTTGGAGTGGTGACACCGGACTAGCCGTAGAAGTGACGTAGCAGAGTTCATGGGTTCGGTTCGAGGCAATTGTCTGCTGGGTTGGGGAGACGATATGTTCCTCCCGCTAGTACTTCATCAATTATGAAGGCCCCCCCCCCCATTTGGGTGAGAGTTTTGTCAAGACTGACTTTCCGGGTATTAATTTCCCAGAAAATGGTCCTTGTGCTCACCAGCCCCAGGATTACTGTTAGCTGATGAGGCACCAACTTGATACAAACATTCCAAGCAAAATACAACATATGTAGTATAAGACCATTCTAGCCTATGAGTATAACAAATGGTTTCTAGTGGCTGATGGGGGAAGCGGTTTGTGGTCTTTCAGCGTCTATGGGACTCCATTTTCCACAGGAATAGCTGACCAGGATAATCCTATCTTCGCAAGGCTGCTATCATCATTGCGTAAGCTCCGGGGCTGTCATCGCAATGCTCCTCTCCATGCAAGAAATCTGGCCAAGACAATAGCCAGGGACAAGCCAGTGAGTACTTTTGAATGTACTCGCAAACATTATGAACACGGGTATAATATAACAAATGAAAATCATGCACCGAAATATTCTATGATCACAACGTCAGTCACAAAATAATATCCATGACGCATGTAAGCAAGTTATTCCTATAAAATATGATTATGCAATCAGAGCGTAGAAATAGAATGAACCGATCGGGTGTCTGAAGCGACGCCTCGAAAGGACAATAACATAAAGCATGCCTCAATCGGGTGTCTGAGCGACACCACATAAAGGGCTCATAAGTGAAATAAGTAACAAACATGCCATAGTCGGGCGTCTGTGCGACACCATATAAAGGGCTTATAATGTAAATAAATAACAAACATGCCACAGTCGGGCGTCTGAGCGACACCACATAAAGGGCTCATAAGTGAAATAAGTAACAAACATGCCACAGTCGGGCGTCTCAGTGACACCACATAAAGGGCTCATAAGAAAATAATCACAGTGAATATCCAGGAGGTAGAACCATCCCAGGGATACTAAATAATTCAAATGATATAATGGGTTAGTCCGAGATAATAATATTCATAATCATCATATGTCACAGGTCATCGTCGATGTTCTGGTTTAGCAGTTTTTCCTCCGAAGACTGACACTAAGACCGACACTTGACCCATCCCAGACTATAGTCCTTAACCATGGACACAGCTATTCGAATAGATATAATCTCTGCAGAGGGTGTACTCTTTACCCACGAGTAACGGATTCCTTTAGTCCACCGGGACTAATTCCACTTACGGTCTTTTAATTGAAAACACACCTGACTCGCACACACCAGCTTAACTTACCGGTGTCTGGAATCACCCTCGACACATGTCAAGCAAAACTCTAAGTGGGGAGGCTACAACCTCGTTTAGCATGGGATCAAATTTATACCGCGCGCCCCCGGACCAGGTGGCATGCCTATCGGCTGCAGTCGGTATCTTCCACCATGGCCTCTCTGTACGGTGTGTGCTAGCAAGGGGTTGACAACTTACTGAACCGTACCCTACCTGAGGCAGGGACAGGTGGTAGTACGAGACAAGTATGGGGGTTACTGGAACAAGACTCGATCTACGGTCGACTCGGGAGGTTTAAGTATTCCCTGCATGATTAGCATAACCAATATATTTCAACCAACAGACAGAATCACCACTCATCATACCCTGTCATGCCATACCGGACACAACCGTCTCGACGGGAACTAGGGACAAGCTCGTGTCTACCCAAGATAGAGACTTTCCTGGTTTCCTTTCGGTATGCATGAAAGGCATAGGAGGGGATTACTATCACGACGTATCAAATTTCAGTAGCACGGTATCACCAATATGCACTTACGAGTATGATCACATCATCACATAAAATAACGAAAAATCCGAGACAAGGGGTGTTGAAACCATATCAAACAACACACGACAATATTATGCCAGGGTTCAGAATGCTTGCCTTCAAGTTGTGGAGAGGCAGGGTGCTTTCCAAAACTTTTGAAAGTTTTCTTCTCTCTCCAACAAATCCTATTTTTGAAAATGTTCAAATTAACATAACTTTAAAAACAGTACAAAAAGTTTGCTTAATTATTTTTGAATTAAATCTTAAAATAAACTAGGTGAAATTTGAGAGAGGAAGGAAAAAGAACCAACTCATTTGGAGTTATATTTAAAAAGTTATAGCCAGTCAAAGTTTAGTCAAATTTCTGTTTAAAAAAATAAAACAGAAAAAGAAAAACGTTTCGAAATAAAGACACGTCGAAGGCGTACTTTGTGTTTACCCTCCACTTAAACCATGTGGACCGGCGCGGGGTCATTGACAGTGGGTCCCTTGGGCCCACTGGTCAGGTTTGACCGGTCGCCCCCCGCCTCCTTCCTTCTCTGGCCGAACAGAGGCGGGGCTCCGGCGATCGACGCTGGCGATTGGCAGCTCCTTGCGGGCTCCGGAGGGCAGGGATGGATCCGCCAGTCTAGGGCGGTCCTCCCGGTGGTCGCTAGGTTGGTGGGGGTGGAGGGAGTCACCGGCGGCGAGCTCCGCGGCGGGTGGTAGCTTCAGGTGAATTTGGGGGTCTCGGCTACGGTGGTTCCCCGTCGCGTTTGAGAGGCTGGGCAGCTCCGCACGGTCAACGGGAGTCGGTTGGTGGTGCTAGATGGACGGGGGAGGGCCTGCTTGCGACGAATGGAGCCGGAGAGTGGCGGTGGCCGAACTGGCCAGAGGCGAGGAAGAAAGCTTCCCACCGTCGATGGCTGGCCGTGGGGGCACTAGTGGGACGGCTTGAGGTTGCCTAAGGGGCTGGACGAGCTCGGGGCTCCTATTTATAGCGCAACTATGTCGGTTCCGCTACCGTGGATAAGGACGCCGGTGAACCGTCGTTCTGTAGTTGCAGAGCGACGTGGCGGCGACGTGCGCTAGTGGACGAACTTGCGGATGAGCTTGAGCTGCTCCAGGGGCAGCTGGCGCGCGGCTGTGGCTCGGGCGGCACCGTCCAGGGCAGGGGCCTGCTACGGCCGGCCGCTAGTTGCCACGGCCGACCTGACGGCGGCGCTGTGGGGCTCCAGGGACGGCTCTACGGTGAGGGAGAGGGCGGGCGTGTTAACTGTGCATGGGGAAGGGCCAGAACGAGCGTGGGGCGGCGGCAGTGAGACGCGGCGGCTCGGTGCGCGCGCGTGCAAAACGTGCGCTCTGGGAACGCCCAGAGCACGCACGCTGCATGTTCGGCAAAATGCCACGGCATGCCAGAGGGCTCCAAATCACATGAGGGTTAGCAGGGTGGGGCTATAGGCCAGGGTAAAGCCATGGGACATGCTGGTTAGGCCAGGGGATCAAGTCCACAAAGTAAACTAAAAATCATGCCAAACCTGTTCATGCACTCAAGGTGTTTGACATAATGCCAAGGGCACCTAGGCAATTCTTGGGGTGACCAAAATCTCCAGATCCTAGTCTCTTTAGGTGAAAAAGAGGGTGGCCATGTTAGTTTGTCAAAAAGAAGAACTTGTTAGTGTAAGTTTTGGAGAAAACCATTTCTGGACATAAAGAAAAGGGCATAGTTTCATGGACCAAAAATACTCCAATGGGTCCATCCTCCAGGACTTAAGGGTTTGGTAGGGAGGATTATAAGTAGGAACAAGCTCATGGGCACTAGAGCAAAATAAATTAGGGTTGCAGTAGAAAACACCCAACTGGACCAGAGAGCAAAAGAGGATGATTTGCTCAAATTTTTCAAAGAACAATAGTGGATTTTTGCACAAAGTTGAATTATTTACTCCTATTGACCTCCCCTAATTTTGGTGGAAGTTTTAAAAGAATATTTAAATAGGTTGTAGTGCAATCCACAATCTGGACCAGATTTGAAAACTTGGGGTAAAGCTCAAAATCTCCAAATGACTCAAGGATATTTTTGTATAAAAGTGATTTAGGGACATCATATGTCATCCCCAAATTTTTGTGGGATTTTTAAATAAATTTATCAAAGGGTTGTAGTGCAAAAGAGGCCCTAAGGCTTATAAAAATCTTTTTTTAAAAGAAATATGGCTCAGGGAAAATAACCATACGAATAATTCCACTGATAAAAGAAATGTTTCTTGAGAGGGTATATAAGTCCAATAATACTTTTGAAAAGTTTTTACTTGGGGCAAAAACTCCACAATATAGGAGAAAGAGTGGTTCTGAATCAAAGAAAACCCCAGAAAATAAAATTTTAATTTACCAAGGCAAAATTTTAATTAATAAATCATGGTTAAAATTTTGGGGTGTTACAAGTTTCTTCTTCTTCTTCTCACGATGCGAAGGACGAGCTCGCCTATTTTGTATGTCATTACCCAAACTTCCCTCCTTTGGTAGCGCCGAGCCTGCTGTTGGTAAAACATAGAGCGGGCCTGAGCTATGTCGGGCTCTCCTTCTGGGGCGTCCAGGTCATCCTGCCGATCTAGCTCGGCTTCCTTTTTTTGTACATGCACACTCTAGGAGCATCATGAATGAGGTCGCAGGGGAGGATTGCTTCCGCGCCGTACACCATGAAGAAAGGTGTGTATCCCGTTGACCGGTTAGGGGTGGTGCGCAGTCCCCATAATACAGAGTCGAGCTCCTCCACCCAATGGCAGTCATATCCTTTTAGGGAGTGGACCAGACGAGGCTTTATGCTGCTTATGATTAGTCTGTTGGCCCGTTCGACCTGTCCGTTGGTCTGTGGGTGATATACTGAAGCATAGTCGAGGTCGATGCCCATGTCACTAGTACAAAAAGGGCTATAGATGGAATGGCCACTAATGGCGCACCTGTCATGTGGTGCGCCATTACTATATTCTAATGGCGCACCATGTCTCGGTGCGCCATTAGTAATATATTACTAATGGCACACCTCGTGCCTGGTGCGCCATTAGTAGTTTTAAAAAAACATAAAAAAATTGTTACTAATGGCGCACCGTTGTATAGTGCGCCATTACTAGTTGACATAGTAATGGCGCACCACATCCGCCGTGCGCCATTAGTAGTTTTGAAAAAATAAGTAAAAAAATAAAATAAAAAAATATTTGTTACTAATGGCGCACCATGTCTCGGTGCGCCATTACTAGTTTTAACTAGTAATGGCGCACTGTCCACTGGTGCGCCAGTACTAAGTTTTTTTCAAAAAAAATATCAATTTTTTAATTTTTTTTAAACTAGTAATGGCGCACCGTGGGTGTGGTGCGCCATTACTAACTTGCCCCAACACCGAATGCACCCCCCCTGTGGATCGCCTTTTCAGTTTTAAAAAAAATAAAAGAAAATGATGGAAATGTCAAAAAAATAAAAGAAAATAAGTTTCCCATGTGATATGTGGTCTAGTTGTTGGGAAAATTTACAAATATGAATTTCGACTTTATTTGCAAAATCTCTCTGGAAATTTGTAAAATGGGCATAACTTTTGCATACGAACTCGGATGAAAAAAAATATATGAAAAATCATCTACTCGAAAAGTTACATTCAAATTTAACCGGGGGAACCCCGTTAAACATTTTCAAAATCCCCAAAAACCTAACAGAAAAAAAGTTACGGGGCTTTCAAGATATAGAGGCAAAAAAATTCAAAAAATTTCAACTTACTAGTGGCGCACCGTGGATGTGGTGTGCCACTAGTAACAGAAAAAAATTGTATTTTTTTTTAATTTTGAATTGGTTTTGAATTATTATTTTTGACTTTTTTTCAAAAAATGATACGTAATATGACCGGGAAGTTTGAAATATTTTTCAAAATTTTATCATAGTCATGAACATGAACAAAGTCCTAGACATCAACAAGGTGTAATAGGATTGATATGCTAGATATATCAACAAGTGCCTGTGAAGTGAGCTGTTGCTGGGGTTGGATAGAACTCTGAAGTTAAGCGTGATTGGGCTGGAGTAGTGTGAGGATGGGTGACCTTTCGGGAAGTTTGACCACGGAGTGCGATTTGACCTGAGATTAAGGATATTGACCCGAGATTAAGCCATAGTGAACTGAGATTAAGAAAAAAATGAAAAAATATTAAAAAAATAATTCTGATTTTTTTTTTTTGAAAAAATATTGTTACTAATGGCGCACTTCTATGTGGTGTGCCATTAGTATACCAGATACTAATGGCGCACCACAGATGCGCCATTAGTAAAACATACTAGTGGCTTGGTACTAATGGCGCACCGGTAGTGCGCCATTAGTAGGCAAAACCGGTGCGCCATTAGTAGGAGTTTTTCTAGTAGTGTATTAGTGCACCAGTCCTTTATTCCTTGGGCTGTGAAATTGGATCCATTGTCCGTTATTATGCTATGGGGGACACCATAACGGTGGACCACGTCGGATATAAAGTCGATGAGTAGTCCGGACTTAGCTGAAGTTACTGGTTTCACCTCAATCCATTTAGTGAATTTGTCGACCATGACCAGTAGGTATTTCTTTTTCTTGGTCCCCCCCCCTTTAAGTGGTTCGACCATGTCCCGCCACCATACCGCTAGAGGCCAGGTAATCGATATTGTCTGGAGATCCATGGGGGCGTGTGGCTTTCATTTGCGAAGAGCTGGCATCCAACACAATGCTGGACTAGTGTGTGTGCGTCTGCCCGAGTGGTAGGGCAGAAAAACCCAGCTCAGAAGGCCTTGCTGACCAAGGCCTGAGTTGCCGCATGGTGACCACCCATGCCAGCGTGTATCTCGGCCAAAAGTTGTCGCCCCTCCTCTTCGGATATGCATCTCTCGAGGACTCCGGTAGTGGTCTTTTTGTATAGCTCACCCTCATGGACCTTATAAGCTTTAGAGCGCCGAATTATGCGTCATGCCTCGGTCTAGTCATCGGGGAGCTTTTTATGGAGAAGATAGACGCGGGAGGGCTCGGTCCATGGCGTGATAACTTCCATAACCTCGTGAGCCGAAGCTGTTTCCTTGAGTGCCGAGCCTCTGATGATTTCTTCCTCTGGTTCGATGACGGGAGGGTGATCTGTCTGGGCCATTGGCTCCAGCGTCCTTGCCCTTGTCCTGCCGCACCACGTATGGCTTGAAGATCCACTCCACGAAGGTGTTCTTTGGGACCGGGTCGCGCTTGGTGCCCATGCGAGCGAGGACGTCTGCAACTTGATTACTATCTGTGGAGAGATGGTGAAATTCTAACCCTTTGAATCAGGCAGATATTTTAAGGACGACATTATGATATGCCTCCATCTTTGGGTCTTTAGCATAGAATTCTCCGTTGACTTGGGAGATAGCGAGGTTAGAGTCTCCCCGCACCTCGAGCCATTGTACACCCATTGATGTTGCCATCCGGAGCCCGTGCAGTAGAGCCTCGTATTCATTGGTGTTGTTGGAATCAGTGTACATAATTTTTAGTACATACCAGATGTTGTCGCCAGTGGGGGATGTAAGGATCACCCCAGCCCCCAGTCTAGTTAGCATTTTGGAGGCATCGAAATAAATTTTCCAATGTGAGTATGGACTATATTCCCTGGGGAGCTCGGCTTCTTCCCATCCGGCGAGAAAATCAGCCAGCACCTGAGATTTAATAGCTCGGCGTGGTTTGTACATGATTTCAAAAGGAAGGAGCTCTATGGCCCACTTGGCAATGCGGCCAGTGGCGTCCCTATTGTTGATGATGTCGTTCAGTAGTACTTTGGATGCCACCGTCATTGAACACTCTTGAAAGTACTCTCGGAGCTTTTGGGATGCCATGAACACTGCATAAGCTATTTTCTGGTAATGGGAATATTGAGATTTGCACGGTGTGAGTACTTCTGACACGTAATAGACTGTCTTCTATACCCTCTGCTTCTCGTTCTACCACGAGGACCCTGCTCACCACTTGATTCGCTGTCGAGATGTATAACAACATGGGTTCGCCTACGCCGGGTGCTGCTAGTATAGGGTTGCCAGCTAATAGTGTTTTTATTTCCTCTAGTGCAGCAGTTGCTTCATCGGTCCACTCAAAGTTTTTGGTCCGTTTGAGCAATCTGTAGATCGGTAATGCTTTTTCCCCGAGATAGGAGATAAAGCGGCTCAATGTTACCATGCATCCTGCCAGTTTTTGGACGTGTTTGAGCTCCGTAGGAATCGCTAGGTGGGATAGAGCTCAGATTTTGGCTGGATTGGCCTAGATTCCTCTATGGGAAACAATAATTCCGGCTGGAACTCCGAAGACACATTTTTTCATATTTAGCCGTATGTCACAAGCTCGCAAATTATCGAAGGCTTGGCAAAGGTCGTCCACCAACTGGCTTATGTGTTTGGTCTTGATGACCACATCGTCTACGTATGCTTTGACTATTTTGCCGATTTGATTTTCCAGACATGTTTGAATCATGTGTTGGTATGTGGCGCTTACATTTTTCAGCCTGAAAGGCATTATGTTGAAGCAGAATGGCCAGTAGGGAGTGATGAATGTGGTTGCAGGTTGGTTGGACTCCTTCATTTTGATTTGATGGTATCTGGAATAGGCGTCGTGGAAACATCATGAGTCTTGTCTGGCGGTGGCGTTGATGATCTGATCTATGCAAGGTAAAGGGAAGGGATCCTTAGGGCAGGCTTTATTTAGGTCTTTAAAATCGACACATAGCCGCCAGGATTAGTCCTTCTTGGGTACTATGACCAGATTTGCCAACCACTCGGGGTGTTTGACTTCTCGGATAAATCCGACTTAAGTAATTTTGCAAATTCTTCTCCCATAGCTTGATGCTTGGGTTCAAAAAAATCGGTGGCATAGTTGTTTAACTGGATGGAAGCCCTTGATTATATTCAAGCTATGTTCCACTAGTCTTCGTGGGATTCCTGTCATATTTGAAGGGTGCCAGGCGAATATGTCCCAGTTCTGGCGCAAGAACGTGTGTAATTCTTCGTTGACTGCGGGCTCCACCTATGCTTCGATGGACGCTGTCTTGTTGGGATCCTTTGGATGCACTTGGAATTTGACTTTTTCGTCAGCTAGTTTGAAGGATGTGGATTTGAGCCTTTTATTGAGGACCACATCGTCCCTATCCACCATTGCCCGGAGTGTAGTTAATTCCTTAGCTGCAAGGGCCTCGGATAATGCTTCTAGGGCAAGCAATGTTGTTTTGTTTTTGGCTCGAAGGGCTCTATCCGGATCGCTTGCATTTGTGATCACGCCATTGGGCCTTGGCATTTTGAGTTTCATATACCCGTGATGTGGTATGGCATGAAACCTAGCAAATGCATCGTGCCCTAATAGGGCGTGGTATTCGCTATGGAAGGGCACAATCTGGAAGAGTAGTTCTTCGGACTTGTAGTTCTCGGGAGTGACGAGTGCTAAGTTGAGAGTGACTCGTCTGGAGCATCGTGCCTCTCTGCCGGGGATAATTCCTCAAAAGGTAGTGTAGCTCTGCTCGACGCGAGATCTGTTGAACTGCATTTTTCAGGGGTATCCTCGTAAATGAGGTTTAAACCGTTGCCTCTGTCCATAAGCACCTTGGTTAGTCTGAAGTTGTTCACTATGGGATCAAGTACTAGTGTTGCTGGTGCTCGGGCAGGGCAGGCACTTGGCTCATCTTCCTCGTCGAAGGTGATTGGTGTATCCATCCTTGAATTTGCGGTTGTCACCTGGTGGACTTGGCCAAGCTCTCGAAGGGCTCTTTTCCTCTAAATATTTGAGGAAAATGTTTTGTAGATCGTCAGGACCTTGGTGTCGTTGTTCAGGGGTGTTGTCGACTGTCTATTGGAGGGTGTGATACCGAGGATAGCTTCCCCACTCTTTGCCACCTGCCCAACCACCCAGCAAGCTCGAAGGCTATGTGTTGGGTTTGTGTTCAGCAGTACTGAGTGTATGGGGCATGGTTTGTCCAGTAGCTCGTCGAGGACTGTTCCGGGTCCAGCAAGGGGTCTATTCTTCTTCTCGGCAGGCATGTGTTCGGCCAACCACCGTGGGTATGCACGTTTTGCCCGAGCTTTCCTGGGCTCTTCGGCATGGATTGACTCCACGGACATATGTTGTGCCTTCTAGGTGATTTGCATGGCGCAATGTTTGCGTACCATATCTGATAACTCGGTGAAGTTTTGGACGTGGCGATGGGTGAGGGCATTTAAGATACCTACGCCTCGGCAGTTATGCCGAACGGTCGCTATGATTTCTTGGGTGCGGTAGTCCGTTATCCTGTCATTGACCAGGAGGAATTTGGCCCAGAATTGGTGGACCATTTCTCTAGGCTGCTGCTTTATGTACATTAAGTCCCATATGTCTAGCTTCCCGGAGTTACTTGGGGAGTACTCGACGTGGGGGTGAGTGGGAAAAAACTTTCACCCTAATGGGTTGTGTATCCGGAGCTTTCGCGGCAGTGTCCAACGCCACTGTGGTGTGTGGTGCGTCAAGTTCGGTATTCGGACTATCAGCTGAATACTGTTGTGTAGACTCGAGGTCGTGCTTCCACGCGGGGCTTGGTTCCGGGCTCTCTTCAAGGCGAACATCGGCCTCCGGGCTAGAATCCTGGGCGAGATGATTGGAGACCCGAACATACTATGTTTTTAACTTTGCAGACCCTGAGCCTTCAGCCAAATCCTCGACGATGGCGACGAGGTGTGTGAGAGGCAGGATGTGAATTTCCCTCTTATCAGGCTTAAGCCCGATCTGATCATAGACCGAGGATCGACCATCGAAGATTCCCATGGCTCGGATCTGGTCTTGTAGATTAGTCAATGATGAGAGGTCTACTGGGTCCATACTCTCCAAATATTTGGGATTGACCCGCAGTGTAGCCGCTCAGGGGACATTCGAGATCGCGCCCAGGCAGTGTTCGGCCGGAAATAATTCAGACGATTTGGCAGGGTCGGGTTTTAAGGCCCGGCCCCGGGTGGCATTAGTCCCTGCTAGGCTTGCCGATCCCAAAATCAAAGCGTTAGGATCAGTAAGCTCTTCGATGGGAGTTGAAGACTTTGTAAGAGTAAGATCTCCCCGGGAGTCGGTGATGAACTCTAGGTTCTCGAGTGAGATCTCCTGATCGGGAGCGAAGCTCCCAACCTGGCCGAGAAGGCCGGTCGGATGGGCGTGCAGCATGACACTGCCAAACGCGAAAGTCTGGCCGAGGGCGGTGATGTCCTTGGAGTGGATGGCGTTGTTGACGACTAAATAAGACATCGATCCTTTGGTGATCCAACAGTGGAACTCTCAATGAAAGCACCAGTTGGTGTCAAAACTGGTGGATCTCGGGTAGGGGGTCCCGAGCTGTGGATCTTGGATCAATGGGGAACAAGGGACGAAGGACACAATGTTTACCTTGGTTCGGGCCCTCTCAAAGAGGTAAAAACCTATGCCCTGCTTGATTATATTTAAGTGTATAGGATGATTACATAATCGATCTACCGCTAGATCAGATGAACTAAACCCTAGGCGAGTAGGATGATGGTTGTTGTTCTAGCCTCTACGGAGTAAACCCTCTGGTTTATATGGACACCAGGGGACTAGGGTTACACATGGTCGGTTACAATGAAGGGATAAACATGCCGACTCTTCTTATCTTGACTTGGAAGACACACCAAGGCATCAAACACTTCCTATCCGGATATAGAGTCGCCTCGTAGTTTAGCCTTCTAGCAGTTGCAGTGCAGCCCACCTTGTTCGGCCAATGAGAGATAGGCCGGCAACCCAAGTACCCCCTAAGCTAGGACTCCCTCAGTGTGCATGTATCCTCTTGAGTCATTCACATGCTCAGTATACCATCATTCTCATTGTTCATTTTTTTATTCTTTCTCATTGAAGTGTTTCGGCATTCTCATGATATAGTCACTGATGCCTGGCCAGACGATGATGGATGTCATCACACCAAGAGGGCCCTAAGAATATCTCTCCATCATCGGGGGAGCAAATCCCACCCTCGAGCTATCTCGTCCCTTGTCAAACTTTTTGATGATCCTGTAAGTTATTGTTATGATAACCGTGTTATAGATGTCGTTTGAGCAACTGAAAGTGCAAATAATCCCTAGGTGGTTTTGGTAATTAATAACAACAAATAAGTCATTTATCTAATGCATATGCATGATAGATTTCAGAGAAGAGCAATGATTGGCATGGCAAGGACAAGCAAAGGACCCCACAAAATGCTAAGGACAAAGATTGACAAAGCTCCAAGACTCTACATTTTTGGTTAAGTGATCCAAGATCATATTGAGTCCATAGGAAAGCTAGTACTGTTAAAAGGGGATGATGTTTTGATCATGACTCAGTTGCTTAGTGATATTTCTCCAAAACCCTCAACTACTTTACCACTTAAGTCCTATCCAAAAGCCTAAATATCCATCTCTATCCCACCGAAACATTCCCATCCGGACCCACCAAGATTACCATATACACTGCCACATGCCAAACCCTAATACTTCGGTGCAACCAAAATGGATCTCAGTCTCACCGAGATGGCCTGACGAAGTTACTGTAATGAAGTTGCTTCATTTTGGAATCATCGAGACGAACTGATTGAAATTTCCAAAATGAGGCCTTCTCTAGCCATCGCACTTTGGTCCCATCGTGTTTGTATGATTGGTCTCACCGGAAGGACTAACGGTCATGTCTTTTGCACTAGTCGGTCTTAGCGAGATTTTCATGTTGGAGTCACCGAGTTGGTTCAAAGACTTGTAACTGTTGGATTTCTGGTACTGCCTATTTATACCCCTCAACCACCACCTACTCTCTAAGAGAGCCATCACAAGGAAACACAACTTACACTACTCATTTTTTGAGAAGAGAACCAACTACTCATGCGTTGAGATCAAGAGATTCCAATCCAACCATTTGCACCTCAATTTCTAGCCTTCCCCTGGTTGTTCTCCATTCAATCCCCTCTCCTACCAAAGCCAAATCTGTGAGAGAGTGTTTGAGTGTTGGGGAGACTATCCTTTGAAGCATAAGAACATGGAGTTCATCGTCAACAACACCGCCTATTACCTTTTGGAGAGTGGTGTCTCCTAGATTGGTTATGTGTCACTTGGAAGCTTCCAAGATTGTGGAGTTGAACCAAGGAGTTTGTAAGGGCAAGGAGATCGCCTACTTCGTGAAGATCTACCCGAGTGAGGCTAGTCCTTCGTGGACGTAAGACATGATGGAATAGGCAAGGTTGTTTCTTCATGGACCCTTCGTGAGCAGAGCCCTCTGTGGACTTGAACAATCGTTAACCTCTGTGTGTTGAAGTCTCCATCAACATGGACGTATGATAGCACCACCTATCTGAACCACGCCAAAAATGATCGTGTCTTCATTGTGTTTGAAATCTCCAATCACTCCTTTACGTTCATATGCAAAGTCCTTACTTTCCAATGCACAACTCTTATACTTGCATGTGTAGGGTGTATTTGACTTTGACTTGGTAGAATTGCTAAAAGTTGCCTACAACTAAAACTGGGAAAAGGGTAAGTTTTATTTCGTCAAGTAGTCTAATCACCCCCCCCCCCTCTAGACATACTTCCGATCCTACAGCAACCCCAAAGTCCATCGTATGGTTGGTAGTGACTTCGATACTCTCACTATCTGAGGAACTAAAACACATGCTAACACTCCATATTATTACAATTGATTTTTAGACGATATTATCTCAAAGTATAATAAACAAGTTTGGGTCGATTCAATATGATTGTTCTTCTAATGTCATACTCTCAATGTTGTTTTAGGACTATCATTGCATTTAACGATATCTAAGATCCAGAAAACATGATCATCGACAACACTTGAGCTAGTCCTACGGGCAAGACTTGGAACCTATTATTTATTATTTATCATTTCACACATGCATGTGAGTTTTCTAGTGAATATATTCCAAGATCTTAGCAGTTATATCATGAAATATAAAACTATTAATCATGAAAATGGAAATATAATAAAACAATATTATTTCCTCTAGGCCATATTTCCAACAGTCTTGGAACAAGGTCGCCAGGTCGGGCTTGTAGCCCAACCATAGCTTAGGCCCCTCGCCCTACTACTGGCCTCCTCTAGTAGGATATGTCATTACTTGTACTACAAGACATGTACTCTAGTAGAAGACTTTGGGCATCAAGCCATGTAAACCTACTTGGGCCACATCAATACAGTACTTGTAGGATGCAGGGTATTACCTCATCACAAGGGCATGAACCTGGGTAAACCCTTGTCTCGTGTGCACCCCAATCTGATCCTCTATGCACGCTCCACCCCATGATGAACCCTATGTAGGGAACTGGCAGATTTTTCCTCCGTCACTCAAGGCTACTCTAACTTTTATTATGCAAAACTGAAAATAGACATGCAAACGAAAAGGAAAAACTCAAAAGAAGATAACAAAATATGAATACAATGATAAAGGGGGAAATCGGCCCCCAAGCTTAGGATTTTGGCCTAGCAAGGTATACATTTCGTCGTTGCCACCCAGGTATGGCTGCTGCTCATGGGGGCACTCGTCCATATGAGGTGCCTGCTACTTCTGAGTTGCGTTGGTATTTTCTCGAAGAGGAGAGGATGATGCAGTATAGTAGAGATAAGTATTTCCCTCGATTAAGAACCAAGTTTATCAATCCAGTAGGAGAACCACGCAAGACGTCGTGAACAACACCTACACACAAAATAACAAATACTTGCACCCAACGCAAGCAAGGGGTTGTCAATCCCTTGGCGGTTTAATCGTAAGGATCAAATCTCGTTGTGATAGATGGATAAACAAAAACACAAAATAAAATAACAGTAAATAAATTGCAGCAAGGAATTTTTGTATTTTAATATATGATAAAGATAGGCCCAGGGGGCATAGTTTTCACTATAGGCTTCTCTCTTGAACATAGCATACGGTGGATAAACAAATTATTGTTGGGCGATTTACAGTAAAGCGCATTGTTATGATGATATTCAAGGCAATGATCATGTATATAGGCATCACGTCTGAGACAAGTAGACCGACTCCTGTCTACATCTACTACTATTACTCCACACATCAACCGTTATCCATCATGCATCTAGAGTATTAAGTTCATAAAGAATGGAGTAGCGCCATAAGCAAGATGACATGAAGTGGATAGAGTAAACCCAATTAATATGAATAAACGCCGTCTTTTTATCCATAATGGCAATGATACAAATACGTGTCATGTCCCTTTATGTCACTCGAATTGAGCAACGCAAGATCGAACCCATCACAAAGCACCTCTCCCATTGCAAGATAAATGAATCTAGTTGGCCAAACCAAATGGATAGATCGGAGAGAAATACAAAGATATAACAATCATGCATAAAAGAGTTCAGAGTAGACTCAAATAATATTCATGAATAATCTGATCATAAACCCACAATATCGTATCCCAAAAAACACACCGCAAAATAGGATTACATCGAATAGATCTTGAAGAACATCGAGGAGAACATTGTATTGAAGATCAAAGAGAAAAAAGAAGCCATCTAGCTACTAGCTATGGACCCGTTGGTCTGTGGTAAACTACTCAGACATCAACGGAAGGGCAACAAGGTTGATGTAGAGGACCTCCATGCTTGATTCCCCCTCCGGCGGAGTATCAGAAAAGGTCTCCAGATGGGATCTCCGAAGAACAGAAACTTGCGGCGACAGAAAAAGTATTTTGGCTGGCTATCCGATGTATCGGGAATATTAGGGAATCTATAGTGCTGGAATTAGGTCAAGAGGTGCCACGAGGGGCCCACAAACCTGGATGGGCGCCCCTGGGGCATGCGTGGCAGGCTTTTCACTCCCTCGTGACTCTTCAAGTCTTCTCCCGAAGCTTATAGGTTCCCTTCTGGTCTAGAAAAAATCATAAAAAAGTTTTGTAGCGTTTGGACTCCGTTTGGTACTAATTTTCTGAAAATCCAAAAACAAGCAAAAAAACATCAACTAGCACTAGGTTAATAGGCTAGTCCCAAAAATGATATGTAATTGTATAATAAGCAACCAAGATTGATATTATAATAGCATGGAACAATAAAAAAATTATAGATAGGTTGGTGACATATCAGCATCCCAAGGCTAAATTTCTGCTCTTCCTGGAGTAGGTACATGATAAACATAATTTTTGACGTGGAATGCTACATATCATATTCATCATGTAATCTCTTTTGTGGTATGAATATTTAGATCCGAATGATTCAAAGCAATAGTCTATAATTTGACATAAAGACATCAATACTCAGCCATACCAACAAACAATCATGACTTTCAAAATATGAATGCGAAATAATGCTATCCCTACAAAATCATATAGCCTTGTCATGCTCCATCTTCATAACACAAAATATAAATCATGCATTACCCCTGTGTCAACCAAGCAATTGGTTCATACTATTTAACGTGCTTTAGCTTTTTCAACCCCCACGCAATACTTGAGCGCAAGCCATGGATATAGCACTATGGGTGGAATAGATTATGGTGGTAGAGATAATATGGAGAAGACCAAAAAAATGAGAGAGTCTCACATAGACAAGGCTAGCTATGGAGATGCCCATCAATTGATGTCAATGCAAGGAGTAGGGATTGCCATGCAAAGAACTCACTAAGAGCTATAAGTGTATGAAAGCTCAGAATAAAAACTAAGTGGGTGTGCATCCAACTGGCTTGCTCATGAACACCTCAGGCATTTGAGGAAGCCCATCATTGGAATATACAAGCCAAGTTCTATAATGTAAAATCTCTACTAGTTATATGAAATTGAAAGCATAGGAGACTCTCCGATGCGGAGCATCCTATAGTGATCTCCATGTACACCTTCATAGCACCTCAAGCCCCAAGTGGACCTACCGGACTTAAGGTGAACCCGATCCTCTTTGAGATTTACATGAATATCCATTGGACATGGTTGCTACCTCACCATGGAACGTTGTGCATCATTAGGTACAAGGGCAACCACCACCAAGCAGCTAGGAAGCTTCCCGGAGGCTAAGGAGAATGACCCAAAGACCCAGGAGCTGACCAGAAGCGTCAAGATGAAGAAAAGGAAGCATGCAGAAATTGCACTACCGGACAGTCCGGTCCCCACAGCGGACAGTCCGGTCACACCGAAATTGCACCACTGGACAGTCTGGTCCCCACAGCGGACAGTACAGTGGCACCCGAAAATGCATCTGTACTCACCGGACTGTCCGGTCCTTACCACCGGACTGTCCGGTCCTTACCACCGGACTATCCGGTCCTTATCACCGGACTGTCCGGTCCGCCCAGTTTTGCTATGAATTGGGCTAAAAAGCCCATGTAACCACTGAGGCCCATACCCCTTCACCCCTAGACTATATATTTTGTGCTCCTCTCAATGTTTAGGGTTAGCTAAGATTAGAACTAAACATTAGAGCTTAGCTCATGTATCTCCCCTTGTGGGTTTCCTCTTGAGGGAGAAGACTCCATGGAGTTCAAGGCCTCCATTGGAGAAGATCCATAGGGATTCAAGACCCCCTTGAGGGAAGGATCTATCTAGATCATCAAGACCTCATCTCCTTTGGATTTGGGATGAACTTTACCTTGTATCTTTCCCTTTGTTGTTTTTGTACCTTTGTGGATCTTGTGTGATTGTGAGTCTAGTGGATGTGTGATTGGACTTGTTCTTGAGTGTTTTCTTCTTGTGATTTCCCCTCTTGTTCTTCGTGTTCTTCGCGTTCTTCATGGATTCCCCTCCAATTCGTGAAAGATCTACGCTTAGGGTCTCCGCCCTACAACATCTTGGTATCATGAGCCATGTTGATCACGAATTTGGAGTCTGCCCCACTGTTTTCTAGCCTTGTTTTGCTTATTTATATCCTAAAATCCGAAAATCCCCACCAAAAATAGCCCGATTTTTTTTTGATTTGTTGGTTTGATGATGTTTTGTTGATTTTGATCCATGGACTCGTTGTGTTTTGAGTGGATATAGATTCCCCTCAAGTTTCCCCACCTTCCATCCATGAAATCTCCTCAATTTTGACCCCAAAATCATCCATTTCTGCCCCAAAAAAATTCAATTATGTGCCTACCCAACCCGCACCGGACTGTCCGGACCCCCGTACCAGACAGTCCGCTTGCATCAGGAGCAAACCGCTCACAGACCGGACTATTCACTCCGCCATACCGGACTGTCCGCTCGAGTCAGAATGTTTTTGTATGAAGACCGTATTGTTCGCTACCCCGGACCGGACTGTCCGCTAGTTCAAAAACTACTTTGGCTGATTTCTTGTTTTGGCCATATCTTCAACATCCAGAGTCCGATTTTGATGTTCTTTAGCTCATTAAGTAGCTATTGACATCCCCCATCCATCTAAATGTGTTACAACATCAACTGAATCCATCAAAATTTTGACATTTTGACATCTTTGCCTAGGTCCTCCACCATATCATCCATAAACCACCATAGCTTTCCGCAACCAAACCCATTTTGATCCATATAGCATTTGTGGTTGCTTGAGTGGTGACTTGAGTCTCCTAAGGTGTTTCGGCTACTTACAGACGGTTGCTTCTTCATTAACCACCACCACCACTTCCGCATTGTCAACTCCGGAACCACCATCGCATTCCGCTACCACCATTTGACATTTGACATTTGAGATTTTGAGTTTGCAGTTTTTCCATTTCCTAAGGTGTTTCGGCTAATTAGGAACGGTTCTACGTCGAGAACACTGCCACTCATCATCACCATGAGGTCCATCGACATTGACCACTTCACCATTTTGACAACCTAACCGTAAGCAAGAACGGTAACCTCTATATCATCTTGGTATCCCCATCATTGTACATTCATTCTTGCCTTTGCTTTGTTAACCCCTAGCCATTTTGCGTCACTTGTCTATCAAGACTAGCCATTTGAGTATCGCCGGCAATGTTGCTTGTGCACATTAGTGATTCGTACCTTCCATTGCATAAATATCATATCATCTTGGTATCAACATATCATCTCTTGTGTCACAAGATTGTTCCCGCATATACACAATTGATATCTTGGTTTGTGCATTTGGCAAAGTGGCCAAAGAAAAAAAAGAGAATAAGATTTTAAGCAAAAGAGAAAGAGCAAAGAAGCTTGTAAGCAAGAGCCATAGCATCATACCACATTGCATATAAGATTGTCATATCCGATCATCTTGGATCATCTTAAGAAACAACCGGAACCATACATATATAGCATACTTAGGATAGAAAGTTGATGCATTTTGCATCTTATAGGTTGTGCACAAGTGTCGTATCTTCCTATTGAGCAATCGTGCTAGCATCTCTCTAGAGTTGTGCAACACGAGCATTTTTTGTGGATTCCACATTTTGTGCTCATTCCTTGGTTGCACGACCCCATTTATCTATCCGTCTGTGCGTTTCCGTGTGCCATTCTTTGCTATTGGTCTACTTGTTGCACTTGCGAATTTGTGAATCTCTTTCAACATTATTGACTCTTGCTAACATTTTGCATCAATTTTTTGTGCCACTATCCTCACCAAGCTACACCATAAGCTTTACTTGGTAGGTGAGAGTGAACAAGTCCGGTACCAATTCCACTATTCTTTCATTTCACATTGAGTGAAACGGGATACATCCTCAACTTTGGGAAAAGGTAACTTGGTATTGTTTATCTCATTTCCTACTCACCTCTACTCGAGTCTTGTGATGGATAGGTAAGGCATTTCACCTTTGGTCTACAACAACGACGAGTTTGATGCCACGAACAACAACTTGAACACCAAGATGCAAGCTCAAATGGAGGAGATCAAAGCCCTCATCAAGTCCTATAAGCGATCTTCCTCATCTTCGAGAAGACGCTCAAGAGCACATCCTTCCGACCTACCATCTTCGGCATGATCACATCGGCATCGACACCATCACCACCAAGAACGTGAAGGTCAAGAGCTCAACACCAACTACCACTCAACGACTTCACCATCTCCCTTGGCATCTTCGCCAAGCAACTTCAAGGCATCTTTGCCTACGGACATGCGGCATCTTCGCCAACAAGCACCCCAAGACTATGCTCAAGAGAAGCTCCCCAAGCTTAAGTCCGCGACTTCCACAAGCTACTACGACCTCGACGCCCACCACAAGGTTCCTTTCTATGGAACTCAAGAACCCGAGGAGTATCTCGAATGGGAGCACCTAATGGACGACTACCTCAAGCTACATCAAGTTCCCCCCAAAGTTCAAGTGAAGTTCGCAACAAGAAACATCCACGACTACGCATTAACATGGTGGCTTCACACATCGTCGGAGAACTATGACATCGAATTGGCCCAAGACGAAGAGAGATTTGCGGCGAGATTCGTGCCTCCAACCTACACGGAACAACTTCTACACCAATTGGAGAACACCATCCAAGGATCCAAATCCATCGACATGTACTTCAAGGAGATGAAGAATGCTTTGCGACGAGCCGGCGTGGACGACCCCATGTCAACGAAGTTCCACTTCATGATTGGATTGAACAACGATATCTCCAAGACTATCTTCCTCGAGAACTACAAGTCCCTCGACGAGAACTACATTGGTGCTCTCAAGGAGGAATAAGAACTCATGAAGGCCAAGGCTTCTCCACCCCAAGCACACTTCTCGCAGACCAAGGTCCAAGATGACGAGCATGAGGCTAGTACCACCACGATGTCCAAGCCCGACGATGCTCCCGCGTTTGACTTCATCGCCATCCCTCTTTGTGGTATTAATGGTGTCCAGTCTACTTCGACTCTTTTTCAAGATGGTGCGGCGACGACTACGACTTCGGAGCCACTCAAGGACCAAGCTTTGGAGGCGAGCGACAAGGTGGCGAGCAAGGATGATGCTTCCATCTTAGGAGGCGAGAGTGATGATGTGCCATCTTCGGCCTTCATCCACGGCGACAGTGATGAGATGATCGAACATGGGATTTCCCCTTCGGTCATGGAGGAGAGTGATGATGTGACATCTTCAGCCTTCATCCACGGCAACTGATACCTCTCCAATGTATCTATAATTTATGAAGCATTCATGCTATTATATTATCTGTTTTGAATGATTATGGGCTTTATTATACACTTTTATATTACTTTTGGGACTAACCTACTAACTGGAGGCCCAGCCCATATTGTTGTTTTATTGCCTATTTCAGTGTTTCAAAGAAAAGGAATATCAAACGGAGTCCAAACGGAATGAAACCTTCGGGACCGTGATTTTTGGAAAGGATATGATCCGGGAGACTTGGAGTTCAAGCCAGGGAAGGTTCGAGGAAGCCAGGAGATAGGAGGGCGCGCCCACCCCCCTAGGCGCGCCCCCCTGTCTCCTGGGCCCCTCGATCACCCCCCGACCGACTTCTTTCACCTATATAATCCCATATACCCTAAAAACATCGAAAACGAAGATATATTGGGAGTTCTGCCGCCGCAAGCCTTTGTAGCCACCAAAAACCTCTCGGGAGCCCGTTCCAGCACCCTGCCGGAGGGTGGATCCCTCACCGGTGGCCATCTTCATCATCATCCCGGCGATCTCCATGACGAGGAGGGAGTAGTTCACCCTCGGGGCTGAGGGTATGTACCTGTAGCTATGTGTTTGATCTCTCTCTCTCTCTCTCTCTCTCTCGTGTTCTCTCTCGTGTTCCCTCTATGGCACGATCTTGATGTATCCCGAGCTTTGCTATTATAGTTGGATCTTATGATGTTTCTCCCCCTCTACTCTCTTGTGATGAATTGAGTTTTTCCCTTCAAAGTTATCTTATCGGATTGAGTCTTTAATGATTTGAGAACACTTGATGCATGTCTTCCGTGGGATACCCATGGTGACAATGGGGTATTCTATTGATCCACTTGATGTATGTTTTGGTGATCAACTTGCAGGTTCCGCCCATGAACCTATGCATAGGGGTTGGCACACGTTTTCTTCTTGACTCTCCGGTAGAAACTTTGGGGCACTCTTTGAAGTACTTTGTGTTGGTTGAATAGATGAATCTGAGATTGTGTGATGCATATCGTATAATCATGCCCACAGATACTTGAGGTGAAAATGGAGTATCTAGGTGACATTAGGGTTTTGGTTGATTTGTGTCTTAAGGTGTTATTCTAGTATGAACTCTATGATAGATTGAGCGGAAAGAATAGCTTCATGTTATTTTACTACGAACTCTTGAATAGATAGAACAGAAAGGATAACTTTGAGGTGGTTTCATACCCTACCATAATCTCTTTGTTTTTTCTCCACTATTAGTGGCTTTGGAGTGACTCTTTGTTGCATGTTGAGGGATTGTTATATGATCTATCTATGTTATTATTGTTGAGAGAACTTGCACTAGTGAAAGTATGAACCCTATGCCTTGTTTCCTACCATTGCAATACCGTTTACGCTCACTTCTATCGCTTGCTACCTTGCTGTTTTTATAATTTCAGATTACAAATACCATTATCTACCATCCATATTGCACTTGTATCACCATCTCTTCGCCGAACTAGTGCACCTATACAATTTACCATTGTATTGGGTATGTTGGGGACACAAGAGACTCTTTGTTATTTGGTTGCAGGGTTGTTTGAGAGAGATCATCTTCATCCTACGCCTCCTACAGATTGATAAACCTTAGGTCATCCACTTGAGGGAAATTTGCTACTGTCCTACAAAACTGTGCACTTGCAGGCCCAACAAAGTCTATAATAAGAAGGTTGTGTAGTAGACATCAAGCTCTTTTCTGGCGCCATTGCCGGGGAGGTGAGTGCTTGAAGGTATATCTTTAGATCTAGTAATCGAATCTTTTTGCTTCTTGTTTTATCACTAGTTTAGTCTATAAAAGAAAACTAAAAAATGGAATTGAGTTTGTCTCATACGCTTCATCTTTTTAATATCTTTCGTAAGAATGATGGTAAGAAAAATTGTGTTCAAGTGCTAGAAGAAGAAATCTATAAATTGTTTGGCACTAAATCTTTGAATGATGAGCATGATTGCAATGTTGTTAGTATGAATTCTTTGAATACCCATGATGCTAATGATATGCAAATCCACAAGCTTGGGGATGCTATGTTTGATGAATATGATATTTTTTGCCCCCCAAGTTTTCATGAGAATATTTATTATGATGAAAGCATGCCTCCTATTTATGATGATTATATCGATGAAAGTGGGTTTGGAAGAGTGTCAACTTTAGGAAGTAATGATCCCACTATTTTTGAGGATATTGAATCTTATTGTGATGAATATGAAAGTGGATTTGGAAGAGTGTCAACTTTATTTAGTGATGATTCCAGTATTTTGGAAGAGGTTCCAATTGATTATGAGAACAAAGTTGCTATCTATGATGGTTATTGTGATGACTTGTATGCTATTAAGAATAATGATAACCATGAAACTTGTCACCATGATTTTAGTTTTCAATTGGATTATGCTTCACATGATAGTTATTTTGTTGAGTTTTCTCCCACTACTATTCATAAGAAGAAATTTGCTTATGTGGAGAGTACTAAATTTTCTATGCAAGTAGATCATGAAAATAATGCTTTAGGTGTTGGTTATATTGTTGAATTCATTCATGATGCTACTGAAAATCATTATGAAGGAGGAACATATGCTTGTAGGAATTGCAATAATGTCAAGTTTCCTCTCCATGTGCTTAAAATCTTGAAGTTATGCTTGTTTTGCCTTCCTATGCTAGTTGATTATCGTTCCCATAAATTGTTTGCTCACAAAATCCCTATTCATAGGAAGTGGGTTAATCTTAAATGTGCTAGTCATATTCTTCATGATGCTCTCTTTATGTTTCAATTCTTATCTTTTGTGTGAGCATCATTGAAATCATCATGCCTAGCTAGGGGCGTTAAACGATAGCACTTGTTGGGAGGCAACCCAACTTTATTTTTGTTTCTTGCTTTTTGTTCATGTTTAGTAATAAATAATTCATCTAGCCTCTGGTTAGATGTGGTTTTATGTTTTAATTAGTGTTTGTGCCAAGTAGAACCTTTGGGAAGACTTGGGTGAAGTATTTATGATCTTGCTGTAAAAAACAGAAACTTTAGCTCTCACGAGAATAGCTACCATTTTTTTACTGAAGAGTGATTTTAGGTTGATTATTTTTGAAGATGATTAATAGACAAATTCCTCAGGTCCACCAATTTATTTCAGAATTATTTGAGTTCCATAAGCATACGTTTGATACACATTAGTACAGACTGTTCTGGTTTTGATAGATTCTGTTTTCATTGTGTTGCTTGCTTATTTTGATGAATCTATGAGTAGTATCGGAGAGTATGAACCATAGAGAAGTTAGAATACAGTAGGTTTAACACCAATATAAATAAATAATGAGTTAATTACAGTACCTTAAAGTGGTGGTTTGTTTTCTTATACTAATGGAGCTTACGAGTTTTGTTTTGAGTTTTGTGTGGTTGAAGTTTTCAAGTTTTGGTTGAAGATTCGATGGACTATGGAATAAGGAGTGGCAAGAGATTACGCTTGGGGATGCCCAAGGCACCCCAAGGTAATATCCAAGGACAACCAAGAGCCTAAGCTTGGGGATGCCCCGGAAGGCATCCCCTCTTTCGTCTTCGTTCATCGGTAACTTTACTTGGAGCTATATTTTTATTCACCACATGATATGTGTTTTGCTTGGAGCGTCATTTTATTTTGTTAGTATTTGCTTTCTGTTATTTAGAATAACGTTTTTCATCTATATTTTCAATAAAAATTTCAAGGATAGCCTTTACCATGCTTATTTTGCAAGTATACATGTTGATGTTTCAAAACAGAAAGTTTACCACTGTTGCAAAAATTCCCTAGAAACGTCAAAGAGTGATAAAATGTTGAATATTTTTGCATGATGAAATCTGATAAACCTTCTATAGCTTAGTATTTTTATTTTAATTTTTGGAGTTAGGGAAGTATGATGAATCTTGCATTCTTTACAGACTACACTGTTTTGGCAGATTGTTGTTATGTTTGCATTGTTTGCATATGCTTGCTTGCTTAATGATTCTATTTGAGGATAGGAGTATTAAATATGCAGAGACATTTAGTATTCAATGTTGAATAATAATCTTAGTGATTTGTTACATTAGAAAATGATAAGGTTTTGCATTGGTTTATACTAACCTATCTCACGAGTTCTTGTTGAGTTTGGTGTGGATGAAGTTTTTGATAAAAAGAGAAACCATGATATAAAAGGAATTAAGGAGACACAAAATCTCAAGCTTGGGGATGCCCAAGGCACCCCAAGATAATATTTCAAGAAGTCTCAAGCATCCAAGCTTGGGGATGCCCCGGTAGGCATCCCACCTTTCTTCTTCAATAATTATCGGTTAGTATCGGTTGAACCTAAGTTTTTGCTTCTTCACATGAGTTGTGATATCCTTGCAACGTAATTTTATTTTGCTTTGATTGCTATTTGAATAAAATAACAAGATCTGAAATTCTTAAATTAGAGAGAGTCTTCACATAGCTACATAATTATTTAGCTACTTGTTGATCTTCACTTATATCTTTTTGGAGTAGTTTGTCATTTACTCGTGTGCTTCACTTATATCCTATGAGTAAATGGTTAAATGAGTTGAATGTCATAAATCTGAAATTATATATGTCTCATTTGCTTATTCCATGGGGAGTAATGACTTCACATCTAAGAAGTAGAGGTTGTAAATTTATTGAAGGTTAGCAAGCATTGTATTGGTCATTTGAACAATTCATGAAAGAATATTGAAGGAAGAGAGATTTCACATACAAATATATTATCATAGACATCTTTTATAATTGTGAGCACTCATTAAGTATGACATGCTAAAGAGTTGATGTTGGACAAGGAAGACAACGTAATGGGTTATGTTTTCTCACATCTCAGTTAAAGTATATTGTCGTGGATCATTCAAACATGTTGAGCTTGCCTTTCCCCCTCATGCTAGCCAAAAATTCCTAGCACCAAGTAGAGATACTACTTGTGCTTCCAAATATCCTTAAACCCAGTTTTACCATGAGAGTCCACCATATCTACCTATGGATTGAGTAAGATCCTTCAAGTAAGTTGTCATCGGTGCAAGCAATAAAAATTGCTCTCTAAATATGCATGACTTATTAGTGTGGAGAAAATAAGCTTTATAAGATCTTGTTATGGAAGCAATAAAAGCGACGGACTGCATAATAAAGGTCCATATACAAGGGGCAATATAAAGTGACATTCTTTCACATTAAGATTTTGTGTATCCAACCCTAAAAGCACATGACAACCTCTGCTTCCCTCTACGAAGGGCCTATCTTTTACTTTATGTCTTTTACTTTATGCAAGAGTCAAGGTGGTCTTCACCTTTCCCTTTTTCATTTTATCCTTTGGCAAGCACTTTGTGTTGGGGTGATCCTGATATATATATATATATATATATATATATATATATATATATATATATATATATATATATATATATATATATCCAATTGGATGTAAGTTAGCATGAACTATTATTGTTGACATCACCCAAAGGTGAATACGTTTGGAGGCAACACTATAAGCCCCTATATTTCTCAGTGTCCGATTAAAACTCCATAACCACAAGTATTGCATGAGTGTTAGCAATTGTAGAAGACTATATGATAGTTGAGTATGTGGAGTTTGCTAAATCAAAGCTCTGACATAGACCCTTCCTGAAAATAAGATGAATTGCAATTGTTTGATGACTAAGAATGAAGTTTGCTAGTTTTCAAGAAAGTTTATGGTCTATGCTTTAACGTGTGAATAGATTGTTACTTGATCATGAAAAGTTTTATGAGATGAACTACTATTATGACATATAAACATGCTAGAAAAAGGTGATTGAAATTATCATTGATCAAACTTGTGCACCTGATAGCATTCGCACTTCATAAATTATTTCTTTTATCATTTACCTACTCGAGGACGAGCAGGAATTAAGCTTGGGGATGCTGATATGTCTCCAATGTATCTATAATTTATGAAGCATTCATGCTATTATATTATCCATTTTAAATGCTTATGGGCTTTATTATACACTTTTATATTACTTTTGGGACTAACCTACTAACCGGAGGCCCAGCCCATATTGTTGTTTTATTGCCTGTTTCAGTGCTTCGAAGAAAAGGAATATCAAACGGAGTACAAACGGAATGAAACCTTCGGGAGCGTGATTTTTGGAAAGGATATGATCCGGGAGACTTGGAGTTCAAGCCAGGGAAGGTTCGAGGAAGCCAGGAGATAGGAGGGCGCACCCACCCCCCGAACGCGCACCCGTGTCTCCTAGGCCCCTCGAGCACCCCCCGACCGACTTCTTTCACCTATATAATCCCATATACCCTAAAAACATCGACAATGAAGATAGATTGGGAGTTCCGCCATCGCAAGCCTTTATAGCCACCAAAAACCTCTCGGGAGCCCGTTCCGGCACCCTGCCGGAGTGGGGATCCCTCACCAGTGCCATCTTCATCATCATCCTGGCGATCTCCATGACGAGGAGGGAGTATTTCACCCTCGGGGCTGAGGGTATGTACCAGTAGCTATGTGTTTGATCTCTCTCTCTCGTGTTCTCTCTCGTGTTCCCTCTATGGCACGATCTTGATGTATCCCGAGCTTTGCTATTATAGTTGGATCTTATGATGTTTCTCCCCCTCTACTCTCTTGTGATGAATTGAGTTTTTCCCTTCAAAGTTATCTTATCGGATTGAGTCTTTAATGATTTGAGAACACTTGATGCATGTCTTCCGTGGGATACCCATGGTGACAATGGGGTATTCTATTGATCCACTTGATGTATGTTTTGGTGATCAACTTGCGGGTTCCGCCCATGAACCTATGCATAGGGGTTGGCACACGTTTTCTTCTTGACTCTCCGGTAGAAACTTTGGGGCACTCTTTGAAGTACTTTGTGTTGGTTGAATAGATGAATCTGAGATTGTGTGATGCATATCGTATAATCATGCCCACGGATACTTGAGGTGAAAATGGAGTATCTAGGTGACATTAGGGTTTTGGTTGATTTGTGGCTTAAGGTGTTATTCTAGTATGAACTCTATGATAGATTGAGCGGAAAGAATAGCTTCATGTTATTTTACTACGAACTCTTGAATAGATAGAACAGAAAGGATAACTTTGAGGTGGTTTCATACCCTACCATAATCTCTTCGTTTTTTCTCCACTATTAGTGGCTTTGGAGTGACTCTTTGTTGCATGTTGAGGGATTGTTATATGATCTATCTATGTTATTATTGTTGAGAGAACTTGCACTAGTGAAAGTATGAACCCTATGCCTTGTTTCCTACCATTGCAATACCGTTTACGCTCACTTTTATCACTTGCTACCTTGCTATTTTTATAATTTCAGATTACAAATACCTTTATCTACCATCCATATTGCACTTGTATCACCATCTCTTCGCCGAACTAGTGCACCTATACAATTTACCATTGTATTGGGTGTGTTGGGGACACAAGAGACTCTTTGTTATTTGGTTGCAGGGTTGTTTGAGAGAGACCATCTTCATCCTACGCCTCCTACGGATTGATAAACCTTAGGTCATCCACTTGAGGGAAATTTGCTACTGTCCTACAAACATGTGCACTTGCAGGCCCAACAACGTCTGCAAGAAGAAGGTTGTGTAGTAGACATCAGCGACGCTGATGAGGTGGTTGAGCTTGGGATTTTCCCTTCGACCCCGGCGACATATGATGACTTGAGTGACTTTTGCCATCATATTGAGAGTGAGAGTGACTTCACCACTAGCCCCATATATGATGAGTTGCCACAATTCCCATGTGAGGAGAGACATAACCCCCACTGTCGGGGAAACTGATCCACGAACACCTATGGGACCGGCGGACCGAGCCCCTTTCGGTTCGGCGGGGGGCGGAGATCACACGAATAGCAGATCGAGGCGAAGCACACGAGCAGTTTACCCAGCTTCGGAGCTCTCCGGAGAGATAACACTCCTACTGCTGCTTGTCTGACTGTATTGTATTCTTGCTCAAGAGAGCTAAGTGTTTTCCTAGCTTCGAAATGATCTGAAACTTCCGAACCAGCCGAACCCCCTCTACATTGCGCATGGGCCTCCTTTTATATGCTAAAGGGGTCACCGACAGGTGGCAATGCAGAGAAGGGTAAAAATGTAAAAAGAGTTGCGGTTGGTACACCTACCTATACAGTATACTCTACCTAACCCTGACGACAGGGGACAAGGGCATTAAATGCCCGTCTGTGTCGCCCAAACAGTGCAGAAAAGGACCGTTAGGGGCGCCCCCGTTCGCCACGACGGCGATCTTGTCAGCATTGCATGCCACCGCTTACCGCTGGCTGCACAGCCTTACGCCACGCGTGCCTGAAAAGGCCCCCAGGGCGACACGTTGGTGGACGCGCTGGAGCGTGGGCACAGAGTGGCCGCTTGCCGCGACAAGTGTCTTGCCGCGGTCGTGGTCTTGTCGCGCCCGGAAGCTTGTCACTCGCCGGGCCTTGCCGGGACACGTGGTGCGTCACGGCAAGTTCCTTGAGATGCCTCGGTTGGCCTTCCCGGCAAGCTCCTCTTGCCGGGGCCTTGTCTTCTTGACTTGAATACTTTGTTCTTGAATGGCTCCAAAGGAACCACGGAGTACCTTGGCGGTCACCCGGCAAGCCCTTGCCGCGGGGCGCTGCAGCTGCCCGTGCACAAGTTCGGGGTACTAGGGTACCCCTACTCTAGTACACCGACAGGAGCCCCCGGGCCTGGGCCACACACGGTGCCGAGCGCTATTGGGCCAGGCCCAAAACAGGGCACGGGCACGCGCGGCCCGGGTAACGCCGAATCTTACTCCGTATCCACCGCGCCCTCCCCCAACGGTACGCGTTGAACGCGGCATCGTGGGAGAGATTGTGGGGGGATTCTTTATTCGGAAGGGCGAAACGTCCGCCCCCTCCCTCTTTATAAGCAGGGGAAACAGGGGCAGTTTCCCCACTTTGCCGGTCGTTACTCTTTCCTCGAAAATCTCCGTCGCTCCCCCTTTCTTCTCAAACCCGAAAGAGAGCAGCACTC